>NC_036253.1:4130815-4133314 GCF_002742605.1 Olea europaea var. sylvestris | reverse complement strand
CAAGTCGCTCAGAATCTGAACGAACGAGTGTCATACGGTCGCCCAGAGCTGTTGTTCTACTCTCGCCCAAACCTTCAAGTCGCTCAAGGTGTCAATAAACATAACGCATCGTGATTATCAAGGAATACAGTTATCAAGGCAGTTGTTAAAGTAGCCTTATCACGTTCCACAACTCAAGAAAGTCAATCGAAAGCAGTTGGACGATGAAAGATAATGGCAGCAGTTAAAAGGCGGTTTCATGACAAAGTGGCCACTACAAAGAAAGTGGGTAGTTATAGGACGATCAAGCAGTTTTCAGAGTAGTTAATCACAAAGAGATCGTCTATGAGGTATAAAAGGGAGAAAATGCGTAGAAGCAAAGGACCGAATCCAAAAACTCTCGAACAAGAGAATATGTAATTTTCATTTCTTTAGCTTTTAGACTTAAATACTTTCCTTTCTGTAACTCGTGTGCTTGCGCCCCTTGGAGGCACGTTATTTTTCGTTTCCAATTGTAAAGTTCATCGCCAATAAAAGAACACCCCTTTTTGGGACTTTGTCTCAAGAGGTTTCGTCCCTTACACAATCGTCTGATCCCCTTTAATTGTTAGCGAGTTAACCCGCGCGAAACAAATACTATTTGTACCAGGTTGGGTTACATACATATTTGACAAAGTGACGTGTACGGTTGAAAATATAAGGCATTTGATGGCTAAGATTTTAAAACAATTCATAACCATTTTGAAGTAAAATTAAAACAAAATAGAGGTGGAAACTTAGAATTAGGGTGCCAAAACACAATCATTTGCCTCAACAGATTCGCAACGGAGCCCTTTTTGCGATCCCAGCCACGATCCCGGCATTGAAGGTCTCACTCCCCCAGTCCATCTTCTCCACTCCAACCTATATTCTCCATCTCCAAAACCATAACCGGATCATTACATAGGATGGTATAATTTTTTGGTTGAAATTTTTTTGTTTAATTTAAGCTGAAAGTTTAGTTCATCAGTACAATGACCTATATCTACTTACTTTATTCGAAGAATTTGGTTTATTATTTTTGGAAATCGTAAATGATCAATTTTGATTAATTGTAAGATCTCCTTTGTATTTAGTTCATTCATTTGTTACATTTAATTAACCCAAAAAAAGGAAAAAAAAAATGGATTTCTATCTAAATGTATTCGATGATGATGTGTAAGGAAGATTGGAATACATATTCACAGAACTCAGCTGGATTTTGATTTAAGATTGGGCATTTCGAACACATAAATATTAAGTGGGTGTTTTATGTTTTGCAGGATCACCAAATATGGAAGATGTTTTGTTCGTCGATTCAAAAAAATGAGAATGTTGACGATAAAGTGATTGCCCTGGAAGATGAAACGGTAAGTGGAGTTGGATTGACTGCGTCTAAGATTGGTGTGCAGTTCAAGGAAGAAAAGGAAGTGTATGATTTTTACGCAAGCTATGCTTATGCTATAGGTTTTTGAGTTAGAAAGAAGAGTTCGATGAGTGATGATGATGTTGTTTTGAGATTTTCACGTTAACCTGTAGTCGGAAGGAAAGAAGAAGTGGTAATACAAGATATCCATGGTTACTGGAAAATTGGCACCGTTTACCCTGACCACAATCATAAGACAAGCCCTACTAAGTCCATATTGTATGGATGCAACCAAAAATTGAGTTAACACATGAAATGGAAGCTCGAAGTGAATAATATAGCTGGAATACCATTGCATAAAAGATTTAACTCCGCAGTTGTTGAAGTTCGAAATATCTCCTAAGGGAGCTTTGATGTAAAAATGTTTAGTGCGAGCACAAATTTAGTTGGTTATGAGACTTGATTAAGTGGAATTGTATGGTGTATTGATTGAAAAAGTGATTATTGCTTATCACTGTTCCTTAATTTGAAATATTATGTATCATGTTTTGTTTTGTGGAAAATCATGTCCTGAGCAGTGTGATGGAATAAGATAGAACCATTTTAAACTTGTGTTGTTTTATAATTCTAAAATCAGTTGCTGGAAATTGGATGATTGCTTATCAGTTTTTATGATTCCTAAGTGAACCTGTGACTGGAAAGCATTTACAGATTGAATATCAGTTTTTTTATTTAGTTTCTTAGTGAACTGGTTTTGCCTGTTATTCGAATAAGCCAGACAAATATAGGTGGTGTTCTTGCTTTCGGCTGGAAACCATTTACGACATTAACAACCTGTAGTTATTATACAAAAAATAACAAACCAAACATTTAACAAATATCCAATATGCTAGCAAGAGACAAGGTATGAATTAAGACTTCCAGGGCAACCAAAATCTACCAACTTATTGCACTAAACTAATTGCCCAAATTAAGATTTACAACGTACCACTATTTAACATAACATAACTAGCCAACCATAAACCACTAATCAAGCCATGTTCGTCCCCTTCATTTTCCCTTCGATGGGTGATTTTTCCCGATGAAGTTTCATGTTTACATTCACAGAAATCAAAAGCTCTTTTTTGTTATTTAGC
>NC_036253.1:4128190-4130715 GCF_002742605.1 Olea europaea var. sylvestris | reverse complement strand
TTTTATATTTTTTAGTACTATTATATTTCACCTTAAAAAAAATCATAAAAATATATTACTTTATAAAATTTAATTTTAAAAATAATATTTGATAGATTATGTAATTCCATGCATCCTGCGTTAATGTAATGAACTAAAACGATTAGACTTTACCAAATACTTCGAATCTTCAACCAATTTTAAAAATCTACAATTTTGACGCTAATAAAAATATAATAAATACAAAACTCGTACAACGCACGTGTCAAAGACTAGTACTTAATAAAGAGAGAGGAAGTTGATAGACATAATCATGTAAATTTAGTTAAAGATTTTAAGTAAACAATCGCGCTACACGGACAGATTGTATCCAGATGAAATCCCGACTGAGGTAGCCAAAAAAATGAAAAAAAAAAAAGAGAAGGACAAATAAAGGTTGAAAAGTGAAAAGAGAAGAACAAATTATGACAAATTAAAGACTTTTTTTGCAGCCCCTTTTGACTTTCTCTGCTGCCCAATTACTCTTCTTTTCACCCTCCACCATCTCCTTTTGCCCCAATTACTCTTCATTTATTCTCTGGCCAAACAGTAACCGTCCACTCCTTTTGCCCCAGTTAATCTTCTATTATTCTCCGGCCAAACAGTAGGTTTCACCCAAGGAACTCGACTCTTTCCATCAATGGTTTTCGCCTCCACTCCGACTGCTCCTGCATCCATCATTTTGTCGCCAGACGCATGACCATCTCCGGCCGGTAGCGAAGTCAGTACTAGAATTCCGTCGCTCACTGCAATTTCAATTTTTAGGCTTTGCACAAGTAGAAAAACCAACTTTGTTGCATAAACGTATGTGTTCAAAATTTTTTTTGTAGAATCGGTAGTTGAAACACCAAAATTTTTCATTTTCCAATATTGTCATGTATGTGTGCTAATTCATCTATGTTAGAAGATTTTTCTTGAATTTTATAGTTTAAGGGGGGGAAGAAATGGCATGTGTCTTAATTTTATAGTTTCAGGGGGGAAAGAAATGGCATGTGTCTTAAAATTATGAGTGTTCAATGGAGGCTTAGGGACAACAATGGGATGCACTGGTCCAAAGTAAGCATTATACTTGTTTTTATATTTTTCAAAAAATTGTCTACCATAATTTTCCAGCTTAGAGATGTAAGAAATGCATGTATTGGTTTTCAGTTTTGTATAGATGAATTTAATTAACTAATTGTTATCTGTTGGAATATCTGTGTGATTTCCATGTGTCATCTTTTGATTTTGCAAACTAAAGATAGTATTAGTGGTGGTATGAGTAAATAAATAAAATATTTGTTTTCTTGTATTTATGTGCTTTGGTCTGTTGATATTTGTGGCGCAAGTGGATATAGGTGGTAAATATTAGAATAATCTTAGACTGGTCCCTTAAAATATATGCTTATGGAATTCAGTAAACATCTGAACTACTTGTGAGCTCCATTGCCCTAGTGTTCTCAAGTCTGATCACAAAAGAAGGTTAAAGTTATATCTTACATTCACTTCTCAAAGAATATTTTTGAATTATTGTGAGTTTATAACCTCATCCATAGAAAATTGCAATCCCATATATCAATGAAGTCTGAAGAACAAGGTTCAATTTTTGTGGACTTCGTGTAAATAGTTGCTAGCTTTCTCTAGCGGCACAAATGCCTCAGTTAATGATGCGGCAAATGAAAGAGTAGACGATATATCACGCATGTTCCAATCTCGCATTCGCCTCAATGATGAAGTAGACGTTCGGATTTCAGTGAACGTGACGATATGCAAGGCAGAAGACAGTGCAGAGTCGAATGCACGGGGAAAGGGGTCGACTTGATTAGTAGTTATGAGTCGAATGAATTATGACATGCACTTTTGTATGTGTAGGATTATTATGACTGAATCCACTTAAACTATTCGAATGTCAATGGGTACATTGCATATTTTGTAGCCTTGCATGTATTCAAAATTTACTTACAAGTTAAACCACTGCTACTTAAAACTAATTATAAGGCTGGACTCTGTATGGATATACTTATAATTAGGTCAACCTTCGTGGTGCTTGTCGAGAACGATGCATAATGCTTGATGAGTGGCAACCATTGTTCTGATTTAAGAAGTTTGTTAGTTGTGATAGAAAATGGAAGGGGAATACTAAAAGTAAAATGGCATAAACGGCAGATCCAGTAGAAAAAACCGTCCAGCTAAGATTAATCTTGGTTCAAATTTGATAGATACTAAAAGTAAAATGGAATAAACGGCAGATCCAGTAGAAAAAACCCTCCAGCCTAAATAAATAGCAATGATATGAGGGATTGTAAACGAAGGCAAAAACAAAGACCAAACAACTTTTTAATTTTTAGATTTAATTAGACGATGTAGCCGGATTCTAGAACATCATCAGATGAGCCTTAAACTGTGTATACATTATAGAGTATGCAAATACAAGATTCTGACTAAAATTCTTGAATCCCAACATCTCCATGGTTGGAGCTAGCATCCCAATAGAGCTTTCCGTCATGGTTTTTATGAACATCTCTTCA
>NC_036253.1:4094022-4126481 GCF_002742605.1 Olea europaea var. sylvestris | reverse complement strand
CAGCTGCAAACAATATCACAATTTTGTCTATCAAATGAGACTATGAATGTTTTCTTCCTCCTTATCCCGTCCCTCATAACATCCTGCCAAACCTCATACATCGTCCCTGAGGGTCCTTCTGAAGTAGAGATGAGATCGCAGTAAACCTTTCCCGTAAACTCAGCCTGAGCCTCCTTGAATTTAGAAATAGTGTAAACTGATTGAAACTGCTGCTCCATTTCATAATCTGTGACACACGGTAATGTTTGCGCAAATGATTTGAAATCAGCTTGGAACTCTTTTTCAACTTTACTGCGTAGTGCTCGCTCATACTGTTTGACAAATTGCTTTAATGATGTCTTCGAATGCACATACCCATCAAAGAATGCATTTATACTCTCGCTTCTCTGTGTCGTGACATCCTTGCCCAGAAACTAGTCTTCAGAAAACAAGGAACCCAGCGAGCTCTGTTTGCATATAGTCCGGACAACCAATCGTTCTCATGCAAGCCGTACGTATCAATCATACCAGCCCAACCTTCTTCGAACTCCTGGACAAACTGTGAATCGTATACCAATCTGTGTATCGATCCAAATATTGATGCCTTATTTTCGTGTTGTCCAAACTTCTCAGGCAACTTTTTCAGAATGTGCCACAAACACCATCTATATCTTGTGTTCGGGAAAACTGTTTGAATTGCATTTTGCATTGCCCTGTCCTGATCGGTAATTATCCCCTGCGGTGCTTGTCCATGCATACACTGGAGCCATGTTCTAAACAACCACACAAAAGTTTCTGTGTCTTCATTCGATACCAATCCACAACCCAACAGTATGGATTGTCCGTGATGATTAACGCCAACAAAAGGGGCAAACGGCATGTCGTACTTATTTGTCAAGTAAGTGGTATCAAATGTAACAACATCGTCGAATTTCTTATACGCTTGTCTACAGCGATTATCTGTCCAAAATATGTTCTTCAATCGGGAATCATCATCCAGATCTATACTAAAGAAAAAGCCCGAGCACTGTGCTTGCATTTTTGAAAAGTACGTTTGTATTGCGGTGGCGTCCCCTTCCCCAAGTCTTAATCGTCTCACTTTTTCAATGTAATTTCGACAATCCTTTTCCACGCAACTCATGTTCTCATAACCACCTGCTTCAACAACGGCTGAATTTTAGCTTTTATGCAATGGAATTCTTGCAAAATCATTGACTTGTAGCTTGCGCTTTACATGTGTACTCAATTCTCTATTGCAGCGAAATAACCTGGACTTCGAAGGGCTAGTTTCATGATTGTGGTCAAGGTTGACACTATTAAGTCTCCAAACACCATAAATATCTACAGAAGCAGAGATTCTCACTTTACAACACATCTGTATTGTTGGTTGCGGCTTTGAAGATCCATCAGTATTTTCGTTTCTTCGACCTTCTCGACTACATGTCACTGTCGTCTCCCCTTTTCGAATTTCTTTTTTTAACCGGAAAACCAACAGCATACGCATATTTCTTGTACATGTCAAACATATCTTTCAAATTTTTAAACTCCATACCCACCTCCGGCACTATCAAACCATCTCCTAAAGAGGTTTCACCTTCCAATATGTTAGCGGAGTCCATACAATTCTCATGCTCAGATGCTGCCAAAACACCATCATCTTCACCTTGCACTTCATCCATAATTTCTTCCCCTGCAATATGATAAGATATCACACGTTCAATAATCCACAATAACAATATTATAAGGTTATTATCAATCACAGTTTTCATTCCCATAGAGTGCCTTTGCTTGTCTAATAATTTCAATATAATGGGAATCTATTACATAGCTCATTTGATACATTAACCAGTGTTTAAAATGGTCCATAATAAACTAAATAAAATTGAAAATAGGGTAAAAGCATGTGATTGCTGCACTGCAGAATCGTAATAATGTTGCACAATTTCTTTTGTGATCCCCATTTTAGACCATCTGCTGAATCGAAACTCCAGAAAGTGACCATACTAATTTACACAACCATCATCAATGACATGGAAGGATTGGACAAAAAGCTATAAGATTATAGCTATTTTGCAAATAGAGTTCACAAAAGTTGGCTTCTATCATGAGCTTACCACAAAAGTTGGGCACGTGATTTGGTAACACACACTGTTCAATCTTATAATTTCAATATAATGGCAATCTATTACATTAGCCAGTGTTTAAAATGGTCCATAATAAACTAAATAAAATTGCCCACAAGCTCAGTTTGATCATAAGGTTGCAAAGCTTCAGAATAATAAATAAGTAATGCCTTATTGGTCCTAAAATTGTTAAAGTTTTCCCCGAACTGTTGACCACTCACGTCATTCCCACTACCGGGCGAATTTGGGAGAGTTACTGCATATTAATTGAACATTCAATGCTATTTGTCTAGTTAAATTGGTGCACATTAATGTCAACCCCACAAGCTATAATGGCAATAAAAAATCCTACTAATTAAAGAAGTGAAACTTACTAATTAATTGTTGGAAAACAAAGACACAATGGCTCGCTCCAATGGCGAAGACAAAGAAATCGGGTTTCGATTAATTCTTCAGTTGGCTGGCCGGATTTCTGAATGGGACAATATCGACGTCGGCCTTGAGAATGGGACATAGATTGTTTACTTGGAACAAAGACTGATCGAACCGATTTGTAAACGCATGTGTTCTTCTTGGCTTCGTTGCTTTGCACAGGAAGAAGAGAATGCCGAACGACCATCGTTCATTTTGGTGTAAATAGTCAAAACCAAGAATTCAGAAATTTTCTCTCTCCATCACGTGCACAGCTTCCCTTTTCTCAGTTGTCAGAAATTTATTATTTTATTTGTTTACTTTCTCAGTCCTTTTCTCAATTGTTTGAAAGTTATTATTTTATTTGTTTGCTTTTTCAGTCCCACGTGTGTGCACTTCCCTTTTCCCTCCAAAAACTGATTTTACATGGTGAAAAATTTAAATCCCTGTCAACAGGGAGTCGATCACCCTGTTTGAGAAGATTAATTGTTAAGTAAATAAGAAAATTGTAGTGTACTTAGTGAATTTTGTAGCGATAATATAATTACCCATTAATTAATTTTGAAAAACTTCATAATTTTCAAGACGCCTCTAGAACCTTCCATGGCTGTCTATATAAAGTAAAAGTATTATTATAATTATTATTAATTTTTTTATTTCCTTCATTATAAGTTCAAATAAAAATATAAAAAGTGTAGCTTTGGCGACCGCCGTTAACAAATTCTAGGTGTGTCAGGCCAACGGGTTGCCCCCATTACAGTTACACCTACAACTATAGTTTATCATTGAGCTAATCATTAAAAAAAACTCATTTTACTCTAAATTCATTTTCAATTATACATTATTTCCCTAAAATAAATTTACACGTAAATTCAAAATCTTTTTTACTCTTTTAGTTTTTAATTACACATTCTACTAAAAAAATCATAATTATAAAATTCGTTCTTTCAAGAAACGTCTCAAACAAACCCGAAATTTATGATATATGTCAAGAAGTTTTCAACTCCCCATACAACTGAAGGTTTGACCTATTTGAAAGCTGTCTATAACTCACTAGAGATTTGAGAAATGTGCCGCACAAGTCTCGTTCTCTAATTTGTTTATGCTAATATATATGCATGACATTGCATAAAAAGAAGAGAACACAATTTAGCCAAGCAATAAATTCCCAACAGTTAAAAACCAACTAATTTTCCAAGACATTGATTATCGATCATCATTCTACTTGGTATAAGTTGTTGCACTGCCTGAAATTCATCCTTGGCTCTACTGCACTCTCGTCCTATTCATGCAATCCTTAATTGTTATACTATTTTGTATTTTTCATATTCTTCTTCTCTATGGTGGTGAAGTGCAGTATGGATGAACTTATATATAGTCTTGGAAACTTGACACATACGAATGGATATTTATTTTGATCCTGCGAATTTCAGAATAACAAGTGAATTTTGGTGCTATCCAAAGAACATTAATGAATATGATTCATTGTCAATGAAGTATCTAATTACTCGACGCATGATATAGAGTTTACTAATTTTTGTTTAGCTTCTAAAGAACAAGACTCGGCGAATTTTTCTTGAATAGTTTGTTGGTTGGAGGTAATTGAGGTTGTATATCAATTCAGGGGTGGAGTCATGGGGACAAACAAAAAATTTATAATAGACTAATACATGAAAAAAATGCTATAAAATTTTTCTTTCTTAACTGAAAATCATAAGTGGGACTCGGCCAAAAAAAAAAAAAAAAAGTTAAAGTTCTCTCTTCCAAAAGGTTTACGAATTTGGTCGATGATACTTGTGTAAAGACCCAAAAAGAGATTTGGAATGGTTGACATTGTCTACTAATTGTTACGTTGTTGCACGATCTAGTAATTAATGTATTTATATACATACATGTATAGAATATAATGCATGTCTATGCATGTGGGATAATGGTATATTTGTTAACATATCTTTGAAGCATGATAAGAATATTGACAAGGGAAAGTTGATCTGGTTTTGCGGGGTTAACTCTTATTATGGAGATGGCAGCGTGTCCCAGAATCCTTAGCCACTGTTAATACAGTAGGGGCGAATATGGTGAAGTAAAATATAATTGAATAGTATAATAGACAAAGTTTCACTCTTTTTTTCAATACCATTAAATATTGAGAATTGGAAACTCTACCACCAAGAGCAATAAATTCGCGGAGAGAAAATAGATACAAGAATACTCAAGATTTATAGATATTCCACGGTGACCTCACTGCACAAGTCGATCCATGTAGTGGCTCTGTATGATGGTAGTAATCACACCGGCAACTTAATATCCAATCTATATTATTGTATCACATTTATCCTTATATAGGATAATAGGAATCCTCGCATATATAGCAAAAGGTCTAACAAGTTATTGGGAACTTTCTATAAAGATTGAAGTTATGCAAAGTTATTTAGTTGAGGACCGGTCATGTTGCTTCAGCATGGCTCCCAATAGCCCTATTTTTCAACTATTAAGGTATGTATGAAACATTATTAAAACATCATAAGGGCATTCTTTTAGAGTTTTGTCCATCCTTGGGTGCACAGCTACTATCAATGATTAAGAGAAGCTTAGGTTTCTTGTGCACGACCTTCCCTATACTCGTACTGATCCCTTTGAATATAGTTTGAAAATATTTATTTTGTTGCAATTTCATAATGCAACTTTCAAATTCATTTCAATTTAAGCATTCCATTATACACCGTTTAACAACCACATGGATTTTAGGACGTGGCAGATTGAGCATTTTGTTGTGTATATATATATATATTCACTAACTCGATGGGACTTGAGTCGGATAATGTGAGGATATGTTTATATAAGATAGTTCGACATCTACGATCTGGTCTAATTTTTTATTTTTTTTCGAGTATAGATGTTGATTATGAAACATCATGACACGTTGATTTGAAATTTTCATTTTGCATCATCAGAGTGGGTGTAACAATGAAATCAATGTTTAAAAGGGATTCTAAAGTCAATTCGTTATAAAATGCAAATTTTTTCCATCTTCTAGTCTATTGATTCTACATTTGAGTTGGGATTAAAAAAATTCACAATCTCCATATCTTATCCAAATAAGAAGACATATGCTACCAAGTACCAATTAGGAGATTTGAGAATAAAAATGTGTATCAAGAACTACATCCATTAGAGTCAAAATCAATAATTGATTTCAACTACACATTTCATACAATCCATAAATTTTGAATCACACATTTCATTAAATTTTATAAAAAAACTACTAAAAAATTGATTTTAATCTACACCAAACAAACTTTTCATGGTTACATAATAACTTAAAGTGCTGGAGTGCCTCCATAAGAGAATTCTCTACCCCTTTGACCTTTAGCAGTTTTTTTTTTTTAAATTTAATTTTGATGACATTGTACTTAATTTTATTTCAACAATACGATAATATATTTTTCACCACCACTCTTCTTCTTCTTCTTCTAAAGACAGAAAAATAAATTAAGTAGCACTTATAACAACAAAAGACGGAAAAATAAATTAAAGTTTTATTAGCGGCGTTGTATAAAAGATCTCAACCACAAAGTTTTGTCTTTGTACTATTGTAGTAATGAGGAAGTTCAAGTGCTATAATAACATAAGCTAAATTGGTCTTTTGTTACATGAGTTACGCAACGTAAATATGGTTAGTGACATGGTGACACATGTCGGTCACTGATTGGACAACTTGAAAAAATAACAAAAATTCAAACAGATGCAGCAATCTTGGCCAGGTATCCTTACTCTTGTTTCATTGCTTTTACTTCTACTTCTTATTAAAGAACTTTCTGAAAAAGTTACGATAAATCATCTTTCTCTAAAAGCCTCTCTAGTCCAAGCAATTTCAGAAAGCACATATAGGTTAAAAAAGAGCTACTTAATTTTGGAAAAATTTTTGACATTTCAAAAATTTTGTCAAATGGGCTAAGTTTCTTCAGTTCTATTATATGCTATATAAATTGTTATACCCCTATCTGGACTACCTCGGAATATCCACTATCTGGAACACCTCAGAATATCCACCACGAGGCACTCCGATCTGTTAGACACCCATCCGAAGTGGTTCCGAAGTGATCTCTCAAATGTCAACAACCTGCTATCACACTGCGAAGCCACAGACAATTCTGCCTAATTGACCGAAGCGCCCTCCCCATGATGTCAAGGCGAGGTGCACTCTGGGGACCTCTGTTAGAAGTTACGCCGCCAATTTCAAAAGGAGATCTTTGCCAAGATCCTTTCTGCTCCTGAGGTTTAAATTGATTTGACGTCTCTATGAGGCTAGTTGATGTGATGTATCAACTTTATGTTAACTCAACTCGGGAGAAGCAGTTACCCGCCCACTCTACATACGCGGCTGATTGACGCCTATGAGCAGATGCCTCATACCGTCAGATGTATACACGTGTCCCACATCCAACAGTTCGTCTCACCTATAAATACCCAAGGATTGGCAAGAGGCAAAGGTAATGAAACTCTTACTACATAGCACTCCATAGCAAGTATATATTTTCTCCTTCCCCTTATTATTTTGCACAACCTCTGGGTACTGTTCTGACCACCTGAACTTGACTTGACCATCGGAGCGTATACGGCCGCCACCATCCCCGTTGGTCCCGACCGTGTGCGTCTGACCGTGCGTTAATTGTGCGTAGGGAGGAATATGTGGAGTTGCTCTCGGTTGGCCACGTGGAAGATTCAATTTTTGAGGTTAACAGATTGACGCCGTCTGTAGGAAACACTTCCCATTGAAAGTTCTACATTCTCCAAAGGAAGAAATCACCGGAAAACTAGCGACTAACCCTGAAAAGGGCATGTTCTTGAAAAAGAACAAAGTCGGGTTATAATCCAAGTTTTCACCACCCTTGAAAAAGGAGATAGGATGAGTTATAGCCATGAAGACGATAATCCCATGAGAGAGGCCTCTGAAGAAGAGGTGCTCCATAACAATGTCACTTACCAGAGACCCTATCATCGGCGTCGTCGAGGCGCAAGAACAGCCATGCTCACTAAAGGGATGGCTCAAATAACGGCGGGCATTAAGGACATCGCAGCTCAGAATTTGGCGATGCAGGAACTTCTCATGCAAGCCCAGGGTCATTAGGGCTATCAAATGCCCCAAGGATATTATCCGGTGCTGGAAGCCTTTGTATCTCGCTCCCGAGGTCATATGAGCCAGCACACAGAACGCCCCCTCGAAAGAGAGATGAATGCTGAAGCCACATCTTATGTGCAAGGGAACCAACCATCAGAACCACACTTGGGGAACAATTTCCCTCAAGAATATGAGGAATAGAGGTAGGTAAGCGTCTTCGACTGGATAGGGGAGGGTCCTAGCAATAGGGTCCGCCCAATGAGAGGATCAGTTCGGCCAGATCAGGAACAAGAATAGGCTCCTCCTCCTCCTAGAAATAGGAGGGCTAGGAGGAACCTAGTAGATTGGGGGAGTCAAGGAGAAGCACCTCCACCTCCCTAGAACATTCAAGATGATGAAGGGTCAGATGGGCCCTGTCGGTCTTATGAGATTGACGATGACGATGATAACCTCCCTTTCTCAAGGAAGATTCGAAGCTTCCCAATGCCAACACATTTTATGCCTCCTAAGATCCCCAAGTATGAAGGAAAGGGGGACCCGGAGAAGCACCTCACCAAGTATATGACACAAATGAGTCTCAGAGGAGTCTCGCCTGCTTTAAAATGCAGAGCCTTCCATCTAACACTAGGCGGAGCCGTCGAAGTGTGGTACATCAGGCTTCTTCCCCTAAGCATTAGAAGTTGGCCAGATTTGAAGAAGGTATTCTTTAATCAGTACCTCTCGCGAAGAGAAGGAGAAGCCCCAGTGCAACGCCTGCAAGATATGAGGCAGGTTCCTGGAGAGACGCTGAAAAGCTATCTCGCCAGGTTTACGGACGAAATCACATACTGCGAACAGGTCACTGACAGAGAAACCCTTTCATCCCTGAAAGGCGGCCTCAACATGAACACTTTCTTTTGGAGGGACGTGCGCAGCAAGAATCCTTCCACTTATGACGAACTTGTGGAAATGATGAGAGTTGAAATCGTGAGTGAAGAAATGATTGATCATCACAACCGTGCCACACAAGGACTCCCTCCGCCTCAGAGGCAGGTAGGTCGAGGACCCGCAGCACACCTCGTCACTCAGCAGTGGACTCAAGCAGGTCATACAATAGTTCCCACTTCCGGACAGGCACTGGCTTCCGTCACATTAAATGCAGTGCTGGTGTTGGCATACGAGAACGTTCCTGTCGAAGCGGGACCATCCGGAAGAGCTGATAACAAAAAGAAGAAAAGGTCAAACAGGCCCTTGGAAGGGGCAAGGTTTTGCACGTTCCACCAACTCTATGGACATGACACTAGTGAGTGCCGAGACGCTAATCGACGCCCTGATCGGAGCAACCCATACCCTTCTAGCAGGAGCGAATATCTTCGCAGATCCGCCTCCTCAAACAGGGGAGAGAGAGGGCAATCACATCGGAGAAGAGAGTCAGGGACCAAGGTCAATCTAGACAGAGAGATCAGGCCCCATTCTCTGGGAGCCAAGTCATCAGGGAGATCGACACAATCGTTGGGGGGCCTCACATCGGTGGCAACACTAGGAACGCCTAAAGAAATTACACAATGGAAGTAAAGGACCCACCAATGATTACCACATTGTTAACGAGTCGCAAGCGACCGATAGGATGGCCCCAATCACCTTCTCCCAGGAAGATGCAAAAGGAGTCCACCATCCCCATTGTGATGCGTTGGTTGTAAGAGCCGTAGTAGCCAGAAACGGGCTCAAACACATGCTCGTCGATAATGGCAGTTCGGTGAACATATTGTTCGGCTCCACCTTTGACAAAATGCAGATTGAACATGGCTTGATCCCCATGACCAACCCACTATTCGAATTTACTGGGAACAGCATCGTTCCACGAGGGCGGATCACTCTGTCCGTCGAGATGGGTTCGACACCCCTAGTGGCCCAACACTTCATAGAATTCTTAGTGGTGGACCACAAATCGACCTATCATGGTGTATTAGGTAGACCCGCTCTGAAAGATCTTTGGGTCGTCACATCCATCCACTACTTGTGTATGAAATGTCCAACTAAACATGGGATCGCAACGGTCCGAGGCGATCAGATGGGCTCCAGGTCATGCTACGTAAACTCGCTGTGAAAGTCAGAGCCCCGAACTGTTAATGTAATCCTAACTGAGGTTCCCACTCAAACCAGTACAAACGTGGAAATGCTCGACGCCCCTGAACAAGGGCATACCTTTGAACAAGAGGAAGACGTCGACATGGACAAGGCCCCTGAACAAGGGCACCCTCTTGATGAGTTAGATCCCCGAATAATTAACTCTGAACCAAATGCAACCCTAATGGAAGAACTGGAAACTTTCTTCGCCAATACAAAAGACCCCAGTCAGGTCTCGTGTATAGGGAAGGCGTTGTCCCCGAAGCAAAAGAAGAGATGATAAGCTTCCTGAAAAGGAACTTAGATGTCTTCGCTTGGAAGCATGAAGACATGGTGGGAATAGATCCAAGAATCAGTTGCCACCGTCTTAACATTAACCCCTCTTGTGCCCTCCATCGACAGAAGAGACGTGCCCTCAACTCGGAGAGGTACGAGGCACTGAAAGATGAAGTAAACAAACTTAGCTACATTGGTTTCATAAGGGAAGTCATCTACCCGAAGTGGATATCCAACCCGGTCCTGGTGAAAAGTGGAGTGTAGGCGTGCCCTAAAGACAGTTTCCCACTTCCAAGGATAGACCAACTTGTGGATTCCACCGCTGGACACGAACTGATGAGCTTCATGGATGCATACTCAGGGTACAACCAGATACCCATGTTTCGACTTGATGAGGAAGCTACGTCGTTTATTACGGACCGAGGTCTGTATTGCTATAAAGTCATGCCCTTCGGATTGAAGAATACCGGAGCTACATATCAGAGGCTGGTAAACATGATGTTTGCCGAACTCATTGGAAAAATCATGGAGGTCTACGTGGACGACATGTTAGTAAAAAGCCTCCGGGCAGCCGAACACGTAAGCCACCTCGACCAAACTTTTCAGATACTTAGAAAATATAAAATGAAGTTGAATCTCCTCAAATGTACCTTCGGAGTGGCCTCGGGTCAATTCTTGGGATATATTGTCAATCAAAGGAAGATTGAAGTAAATCCAATGAAAATAATGGCCTTGTTAGAGATGAAGTCACCTCAACAACCAAAGGGGGTCCAAAGCCTCAATAGTCGGATAGCCGCACTCAGTCGCTTCATCTCTAGAGCTACGGATAAAAGTTTGCCTTTCCTCAATGTGCTTAAGCAAGGAAAAAAGTTCCAATGGACTTCTGAATGTGAGGAAGCCTTCCAGGCACTGAAAAAAACCTCGGAGAGGCACCCATCCTTTCGAAACCTCAGCCAGATGAGTCACTGCTGCTATACTTAGCAGTTTTGGACGTGGCGGTCAGCGCCGTCCTAGTCAGAGAAGATAGGGAGCGCCAGCTACCAGTGTATTACGTCAGCAAAGCACTTTTCCCGGCTTAAACACGCTACCCAGACATGGAGAAACTGGCACTCGCCCTTATCACAGCCTCAAGAAAACTGAGGCCATACTTCCGGTCCACTCAATCGAAGTTCTCACCAACTTCCCATTGAAGCAGGTGATGCAAAAAACAGACGCGTTAGGACGCCTGCTAAAATGGGCAATCGAACTCAACGAGTTCGATCTATTGTTCCGATCTTGACACGCCATCAACGGCCAGTTCCTTGCAGATTTTATGGTTGAGTTTGCTAAAGTCCCAAAAATGGAGGCAACAATGGAACCAGCCGAGCCCCCCACATGGAAACTTTTCGTTGATGGGTCCTCAGAAAAGACTGGCTCCGGGGCAGGGATCATCTTGGAAAGCTCGGAAGGCCACATGCTAAACTGTGCAGTAAGGTTCGGCTTCAAAGCCTCGAACAACGTCGCTGAATATGAGGCCCTTCTGACAGGTCTTAGACTCTCTAAAGAGATGCAGGTCAGAAGGCTCCTGATGAGCAGCGATTCTCAACTTATAGTGAATCAGGTCAATGGGAACTTCGCGGCCAAGGACAGTAGCATGGTTGCATACTTGAAGTTGGTTCTGGATCTAGTTCCTCATTTTGAAAGGTTCAAACAGGCTCAAGTCCCCCGCCTAGAAAATATACATGTAGACGCCCTGCAAAACTGACTAGCAGCAGGGATTCAGAGCTGCTAAAGGTTGTCCCTATTGAGCACTTACCAAAGCCCTCCACTTTCGGAGGTGAAGAGGTACTATGGATAGAAGACACCCCATTATGGATGCAGCCTATCATCGCCTATCTGAAAGATCAATCCCTGCCTGCCTCTAAAAGTGAGGCGCGAAAGTTAAGAAGAAGGGCTGCACACTTCATCCTACAGGAAAATACTCTTTTCAAGAGAGGTTTCGCCTCGACACTTCTCCGATGCGTGGGGGGTGAAGAGGCCACATACATACTCAGGGAAATCTATGAGGGAATTTGTGGAAATCACTCTGGAGGAATGGTTTTGGCGCACAAGGTTCTCCATCAAGGCTACTTCTGGCCGACCCTGAAAAGGGACGCGTACCAGTTTGTCCAGAAGTGTGACAAGTGCCAGCGCTTCTCCAATATTCAGAGGCAGCCTTCTTAGAGCCTCTCCGTAGTAACCAGCCCCTGGCCATTCACCAAGTGGGGCATTGACTTTATTGGTCCACTCTCAAAAGGAAGAGGAAGCGCAACTTTTGCCGTTTTCGCCATTGACTACTTCACTAAGTGGGTCGAGGCTGAACCCCTTGCCAGGATCACCGAGGTGAACACTACTAAATTCATCTGGAAGAACATCATTTGTAGGTTCGGCATTCCCCACTCCTTAGTATCCGACAATGGAAGATAGTTCGACAACAGGAAGATGCGAGAATTATGCGACGAGCTAGGCATAAGGAAGGACTTCTCAACGCCTCATCACCCTCAAGCAAACGGACAAGTTGAGGCAGTGAACAAGACTATCAAGCACACCCTGAAAAGGAAAATTGACACCTCAAAAGGGGCTTGGGTGAATGAACTCCCCCACGTCCTCTGGGTCATCAGGACGTCTACCCGAACTGCAATAGGGAAAACGCCATTCTCGATGACCTACGGAGCCGAGGTCATGAGCTCGGTTGAAGTCAAAGTTCCATCAAATAGTCGGATACACTTCAATGAGATCAGCAACGATGAGGCTCGAATAAGCGAACTCCACCTCCTTGAAGAAAGGAGGGATGCTACCCAAGTGAACTTGGCAAAGTATCATCGAAAGATGACCCGCTATTATAATTCCAAGGTCAGAAATAGAACTCTTCGCTTGGGGGACCTCGTCCTCAGAAAGGTCTTCCAATCTTTAAAACCAATCGGATCTGGAGTGTTTGGACCGAATTGGAAAGGCCCTTACCGCATTCGCAGAGAGTCTCGACCTGGCACCTTCGAAATTGAAGACATGGCAAGAAAGGCACTACCTCATTAGTGGAACATCGAGCACTTAAGGAAGTATTATCAATGATGAGCCTTTGTTTCTATCCGATCTCAATATTGTCTAATTAATGGATGTTCTGATCTGATCTCCATTGTAAATTCCCTAGCTTACTAAGTGCTGAAATTGCCTTGGTAAAGTGTGGTGTAATTTGTGTCACATCGGTTAGTAAATTATTTCTTCAGTCCTTCAATATGTTTACTTAAGTGATCCGATCCCAAATTGTTAACTGATTAACACCTCGAGGCGCTTCATATTTACTTAAGTGGTCCATTTTATATTAACTTAAGTGATCCGATATTCTGTTATTAACTGGTTATTATTAAAGAGCGCTTAGTCTTCAATGTTCATACAAGGGTAAACAGATCAACACAATAAAATAGCAGAAGCACCAATCCTTAAACAAAATAATTCATTTCATTTACATCAATTCGAAATACAAAAAGGCCGAAGCCATTACAAAAGTTGGCCTTATTCTACCGGAGGGTCTTCTCAGGCCGCTTCTGCCTCGACCGCCTCCAAGGCCTCTGGAGCTTCTTCAGCAAGCTGTCAGACCGGCCTCCAGTTGGTTCCCCGAACTCTGCGCCCAAAGTGGAGATGTCCAGAGTAGGGTGGACCTCTTTCAGCCGACCCAGCAAGCCTTGGGCACTCTAGGAAGCCCAAAAGTTGGCGAAGTCGTTGTACAGGGGGTGTTCTTCAAAGTGGTCAATAAAATTCTGAATCGCCACCTCCCCTGCCAACTTCAACTCCTCCTTCAAGGAGGCGATCTCCTCAGATTGAGCCTCCGCCTTTTGCTTCAGCTTCGCCTTTTCTTTGTTCGAGGCCTCCAGAGCCTCCGTGGCGAGTCGGTGGTGCTCTTTGGCATAATCCACTCGCCAAGTCATGACAGCCACCTAACACTTCACCTTATATAGCTCCTTCTTCAACCGCTCCACTTTAGCTTTGGAGGCAGATAGCTGGGCCTCGGCTTCTTTCCTACTCTTCTCCTCTTCAGTGGCCTTGGCCCGGGCCTCCCTCACAGCATCCCTATAATGCATCGCCTCCTCGAGGCGTTTGACGAGGTCCTCCCTCTTAGCACTTAAATCTTTCACCAAGCCCTCCAGTTGGATGCTGGTGCTGAGTGCCCGGGCCACGCAAGTACTGTTGGCTGCCACCAGGTCTTCGGCCGTGCAGGAAGCCGGGTGGTCCCTCCACTCTTCAGTCCACTATTTGTTGTGGACCACCGCCACTGCAGCTGTTTCCAGAGGAAGTGCCTCTAACACTTCTTTAACCGGCTCCTTCGGATTGGTGCCCAAGAAGTCGACCTCCTTAGAGGGACAGGCCCTTTTCCTTCTCTGCTCCCCCGACACTTAGGCAATAGGAATCGCAGAAAGTGGAAAAGTGGCTGAGGCAGTAGCAACCTCTACCGGTGCAGCCCTCTTCTCCGGAATGACCACCCCGATTGGAATTATAGTCTGCTTCAAAGTAGGGGGTGGCCTCGTCACAGTTGGGCGTTTGGAAGGGGCGGCACTCTTCTTGCCCTTCCACTATGGATCCGCCACGGGGTCCTCTGCCACTTCCTCCTCCGTTGGAAGCTGGAACCTTTTGCTGGTGTCTACCAGGTCCTCCATTTGCTTCTTGTAGGTGGAGGAGGAGGTCTTCAGTGCCCGCGCCTCTGCCATCATCCTTTGGATGGTCTTGAAGTCGGGGCGAACGGACATCTTCTTGTTGAAGTTATCTGCAAAGAACAAACAATGAATCAGTACAAGTGTAAAGACTTCAGAAATATGAAAGGGTGAAGGCTTTGGAACAATTACATTGAGATGCCATCAGGTCGTGTGTAACGAACTGTAGATTTTTTTTGATCAGTCGGTGGTATGACCTCTTCTTCTGAGGCAGCTGATAAATGATGCAAATGGTTTCGAAGCCCTCAGAAGACAGTTAGCACCGAGGAAGAGTACCTTCAAATGAAATACAAATGTTAGTCACGATCCGAACCGAAAAGAAATATAAGGAAACGCAACTGTGATACTCACTAAGTGTCGAGTACTTCGTGGGGATTGTAAGAGGCGCCGGGGGTCCTCTTCCATCGTGTCTCATCGTTCTGCAGCCCAGCACCACGAGCCCTTTTACTCTTTGATGGAGCTCGACAGATCGAGCACGAATGGAGTATGGAAACCCCATGAAGTAAGGTAATACCAGCCTCGGGTCTTATCCCCCCCTAGCTGTCACTTTAGGGATATAAAGGGTCTGAAAAACGGAGAAGGGCATCTCAACCCCAAGTGACATCTCTTTCCACAACATTCAGGAGCCCACCATTTGGCTCTAGGAGTTCGGGTTGACGTAAGTCGGGGCTAACCCGTAGAACCTAAGTACCATCCTAAAGAAAAGGTGGATTGGAAGCCTAAGGTCGGCCCTAAGAATCGCCTCACTTATGGCCACGTATCTCGGTCTAGGGTAGCAAGCCCTCTCTTCAGGCTCGGGAAGGATAGGATCTACGTTATCTGGAATTCTATATTCTAAGTCTCTCTAGGTCGGCCTCCTTTAGTTTGGAGAGGTAATTCGACACTCCCCAGTGCACAGAAGTATCAGCCGGGCTATCCGGCCTCCTCCATATGTTCTCCCCCCAATAATTGCTTCAGCTATCTCAGAAGAGGTCGCCACAGTGGGCTTGTCCATCCTCACTAATTCTAACCCCCTCCTCGAACCAGAACTTCCCTCAGACGCCATTTTTTAGAAAATAAATATCCTAAAAGATACTGAAACTTAAGAATTTAGAGGGTTCCCCAGCCGAAAATGGTCAGAAAATGATGTAAGGTCGTCGAAAATCAATATTTCTCGTCGAAAACGCTCGAAAAATGCTGGAAATCGCGAATGATATGAGAGCAAAATGAGTTTTCTATTTGCACAAAGGTGAAAAGCTTCAAAGACGCTCAAAGTTCGCCTTTTATAGAAGGCTTTAGCTGATCTCCACCGTTAAATTCAAATGCAATCAATCTAGTCCATCCGTCGCATCATCAATCTAGACCGTTCAAATAAAACGCCAGATTTAATCTACGCCTAAGATCTTGTTGTGACTCTCACGCTGGCATAAAACACGTCACCTCGGTCACCACCAGCCGTCCACAATAAGTAGCCGCAGTAGCCTTTTAGGAAAATGGGCATGGCACCCAACTGTCACCTTGAAAATACGCAACAGTTGTCCAATCATTTAATGTCAGATGCCCGCTTCGGGTCGATCTCCTCACTCAACTTTACAAAGTTTAGACGCACCTGACGCAGAGTCCCCTATGGGTCATCGCCTCGATAGCTGCGTTCCTTTCTAAGCTTTACAAAGTTTTAGCTATCTCCCAATGCGTCGTCCCCTGTGGGTCAGCACATCGGTAGCAGATGAGCTCTTCACTCAACTTTACAAAGTTTAGACGCACTTAACACGGAGTCCCCTGTGGGTTATCGCCTAGGTCGCTGCGTTCCCTCCTAAGCTTTACAAAATTTTAACCATCTCCCAACGCGTCGTCCCCTGTGGGTCAGAGCATCGGTGACAGATGAACTCCTCACTCACCTTTACGAAGCTTAGACATACCTGACGCGAGTCCACTGTAGGTCATCGCCTCGATTGATGTGTTGATCACATCATCCAGTCTTGCAGCACTTTAGTCCCACATGAGTAAGTGTTTTCCTTACGCAGTAGCAAAGCTTTAGAGCATTAGCCTAACATCATCGCTTCGGCGAAATCAGAAGATCGACCCACAATCTACCACAAGTCGCGGTCCACGTACCGAGGCATACACATCCAGTCAGAAAGGCAAGCCCACCCATGATATAAATATTCATACCTGGACTTGGGGGGACCACTATTACGCCCCTATCTGGACCACCTCGAAACATCCACCACGAGGCACTCCGATTTGTTAGACACCACCCGAAGTGCTTCCGAAGTGATCTCTCCAATGTCAACAACCTGCTATCACACTGCGTAGCCACAGACAATTCTGCATAACTGACCGAAGCGCCCTCCCCATGATGTTGAGGCAAGGTGCACTCTGGGGACCTCTGTCAGAAGATACGCCGCCAATTTCAGAAGGAGATCTTTGCCAAGATCCTTTCTACCCCTAAGATTTAAATTGATTTGACGTCTCCATGAGACTAGTTGATATGACGTATCAACTTTATGTCAATTCAATTCGGGAGAAACAGTTACATGCCCACTCTACAGACGCGGCTGATTAACGCCTATGAGCAGATGCCTCATACCATCATATATATACATGTGTCACACATCCAACGGTTCGTCTCACCTATAAATATCTAAGGATTGGCAAGAAGCAAAGGTAATGAAACTCTTACTATATATCACTCCATATCAAGTATATATTTTCTCCTCCCCCTTATTATTTTGCACAACCTCTGGGTATTGTTCCAACCACCTGAACTTGACTTGACCATCGGAGCGTATACGGCCGCCACTATCCCCGCTGGTCCCGGCCGTGTACGTCTGGCCGTACGTTGATTATGCGCAGAGAAGAATACGTGGAGTAGCTCTCGATTGGCCACGTGGAAGATCCAATTTTCGAGGTCAACATAAACTAAATTAAAGCTTTGTCATCTTTTGTTGATTATTGAAAGAAAAAAATTGAGATTTCTCGAGAACTCTACCAAAACTATTGATATTCTACAGGAATCAACGGATTTTTGACGTGGGTGAAGTTATGTGCATTAAACATTGAAGTATAATTAATAGAATCATGGGGTTTGTTGGGGAAGACAATTGACATGAAAGAAAAATTTGTTGAAAGTTAGGAAAGGGAGCATAAGTATAAATTTCATGGCTATAATTTATATTATTAGTATTACTTAATCATCATCTAATCAATATTTTTTTTTTTTTTGGTCTCTCTCTTACATAATTTATCTGCACAATTTGCCTACTTAAACACGCATTTGGTAATTTTTCCAGTGTGCAGAAATGGCTGGTGTTGCAGAAGTAGATGATGGAAGCAGCCATTGTCGCCGAGTCGATGAAAGAGGTAATTTACTGGTGGCAGCACCGCGCACGGCTGAGGGAGGAGAAACCCTCCGCCGCCCTCGTGGCAGGCCAGCCGGATCCAAGAATAAACCCAAGCCGCCAATTATCATCACCAGGGAAAGTGCTAATGCACTAAGAGCACATGCAATAGAAGTAAACTCGGGCTGCGATATTAATGAAACCTTAATTAACTTTTCCCGGCGGAAACAGCGCGGTCTATGCGTACTCAACGCGACAGGCTGCGCCACCAATATCACCATCCGTCAACCGGCTTCATCAGGATCAGTCATTACTCTCCATGGCCGGTACAATATTCTCTCGTTGCTCGGGTCTATTCTGCCACCACCAGCACCGTCGGAAGTGGCGGCCGGCCTTACGGTGTACCTTGCTGGGGCTCAAGGGCAAGTTGTGGGAGGGAGTGTGGTTGGTGCACTCATTGCTTCAGGACCTGTAGTTATTGTGGCTGCAACTTTTATGAATGCAAATTTTTATCACTTGCCATTAGAGGATGATGAAATTGTTGCCACTGCAGAGGCCCCCAATCATAACCAGCAGTACGAAAACAACCGGTGGCGCCACCGGATTGATGTCTCAGAAATATATGGGATGCAACAAAACAAATGGCAGTGTACCCTCTGAGACTTTAGATTAACAGCTCCTAATTTCAAAGTTTCCACTTTACAATGTCAAGAAAATTTAAAAGTACTGAATGTTTAGAAAACTTTTATATTTAGGCTTTATTTGTAATTCTTCATTTGATAAATTAATATACATCTACTGCATACAAATGACTAGACATTTGAAAAATTAATAAATTTGATAAACATTAGTATTTTACTGTTCAAAAATAAAGTAATAAAATAAAAAATAAAAAAATAAAAAAACAGAAAGAAATATGAGCACTCTCATGAGCCATATTTCTTGTACAGAACACAGATAAAAAATAAAAAATAAAAAAAAAAATGCACGACGTCTTTAATAGAAATAAATGTACTCAACCAAAACACCGAGTTAAGGATTCTTGGACTAAAATCATATAGTGATTGGAAGCAATTGGATCGAAATAAATTTATTTTCTTCTACAACCTTTGAAATTTGGGGCACACGGCGTCCTTCTTATCAAAAGCATGAAAATTCTATTCAGTTCAGTGGAAAATTATTTTTACCCTTAAGTTTGAACAAGTAAAAGATAAGTGCTGGTGTGATAAAACATGGCTATAATTTTATTAACATTTCAGCATGTTAAACTTCAATTTTAACCGCACATTACATTGGATCCATAACTTTTATCCACTTTTCAATATCATATTTCATCAATTTTTATCATAATTTACTAAATTTTTATCAAAAGCTTTATCACACAACCCTAAATATTAAAAACTAAGATTTCCTTCTGGACATTAGGATATATATTATGAGTTCTTTGGAATTTCAGATTCTTAATTAAAACTTTTTTAGACTTTGTGATACATAATAACCTCATATCCTGACGTAGCGGAAGATTATAGGGAATATGAACAATAACAAAATGAGAAAACTCTCAAGAAAAATTTTATTGAATTCCAGAACCGTCACCTCAAAGGGCTTACAATGCCTTAAATAGAAAAAAATAGCAAAATTCAGAAAATAGAATAAAAAGATATTTTTCCAAAAATAGAAAAATATGAGATAATTACTAAGAAAGAAAATTCTTATCTTCAGGATCATCTTTCAACAAACGGAATATAAATCCGAATTTTATGGAAAAAGATATTGCAAAAACAAAAATTACTATAAATAGTAAAAACGCCTAAATGAGAGCCTAAACGATGGATTTTGCCCAAAATTGACCTTGCGTCAGGGCCGAAGTGATGAAGTACATAAGTGATTAGAGTTTATGATGAAATGGGACTGTCGCAAGGCATAAAAGTGTGGTTTTTGATTTTATGATAATTTTGGGTTTGTTCATTTTTGACGAATTATTACTCTAATTCGATTGGAATCGAGCGAATTGTTACTCTAATTCGATTAGAATCGAGCCAATGAATAAAACTTCATCACTTCGGCCCTGACGCAAGGCCAATTTTGGGCAAAATCTATCGTTTAGGCCCTCGTTTAGGCGTTTTTGCTATTTATGGTAATTTTTGTTTTTACAATATCTTTTTCCATAAAATTCGGATTTATATTCCATTTGTTGGAGGATGATCCTGAAAATAAGGATTTTCCATCTTAGTAGTTATCTCATATTTTTTCTATTTTTGGAAAAATATCTTTTTATTCTGTTTTCCGAATTTTGCTAGGTGTGTTTTTTTTTTTTTTGTTAATTAAGGCATTGTAAGCCCTTTGAGGCGGCGGTTCTGAAATTCAATAAAATTTTCCTTGAGAGTTTTCTTATTTTGTGATTGCTCATCTTCCCTATAATCTTTCGCTACGTCATATCCTCTATTTATTTTATTTACTTCATAATTCTTTATTTCTTTTATATAATGCAATGGCAGAGAAGCCGAAGGGAAGATCTTCACACACTTGAGTGTTGGTCAAGGGAGCTGTATTAACCTTTGAAAGATAATTGTTAGATACCAATATTGCTTGATGCAGAATGTTAGATTATAAATCCAAGGGCTGAAAATTGAAAAATTAAGAAACCCAAACATCTCGTCGTCATAATTAATAGGTACTATCCACTCATTTGTGTGACCTCTCACGGGGTCCTTCTATGCCAAAAGACATAAAAACTCCATCATTCTTTTTTCAGACATGGGTGCTTAAAAACGAAAATCCCATCAATTTTATTACTATCCACTGATATTTCTATCTGAGCTGTTATTATTATTATTTTTTCTTTGGGTAGCTTAGGTGGTTTCAGGAGGCCGGCATGAGAAGAAGGGAGCAAAATGTAGCCAAAGACAACTTGCAAATCCGGCAAGTCATCCTTTCTGCCAAGCGATGGCAATTCCGGCAAGTCATCCTTGCTGCAATCTACTCGCTACTTGTTCGTGCAGGACTCTAAGACAATGGAAAGATGAAGGGTAGTTGCTTCATATATTTCTCTTTACCCCATATAAATATGGATTGAGATTGATATTCTCTTGTGCCCTAATTGAAAAAGATTTTTTTAAAGAGCCAAAAGAACTTTCAAACCACTCAAAGGGCCAAATCAGGTTATGCAGAAACATCTACATAGATGAACATAAAATCTATTCAAAAGATTAACATTCTTTCGCAAGCCCCACTTTCTGTCCAAAAGCATAATTAAAGTTGCCAGAAACCCATAATTAAAGTTTGATACATGAATAAAATCAAGAAGAAAACTGTGAAAAGAGCCACCTTAACATTTGATTTCGGATTGTACGACGACCGTGGACAAATATTTTTAAATAAAAAGGTGTTAGCATGTAATTCAGATCATATACAGCAAGGCATATCAATTGTGCACCAGAGGCTAGCTTAAGAAAAGCAAAAGTGATATTAAAAGAGCTTAAAATACCTTTATGAATCATTAACGTTTCCTAACATGGAGTACTTGAAGAAAGAAACCTTTGTTTTGTTAGGCTGTGGAGTCCACTATGCTATCTATGCCTTTTGCTTTTGCTTTTCCATCATATAGAGCCCGTTTGACATGCATTTTGCTTATACTTTTCCAACATATGAATCATCTGTTATTTTTTCTTCTCATACAAGTCCATAACAAATGAACGCATCTTTTCTCTTCTTCAAGGTATGTTAATTAGTACATTATACGAGATATATTGTAGAATATTATTGATTACATCCTCTAATTCAACTAAAAAACTCATCGTATCTCATTATTTTATTATAAGAAGTTTTAAGTTAGGTCGTCGTCCCATAATTTTTCCATGCACATTTTTAAGTTTCTTAACATATAAATAAAATGTTCTTTTTTTATTTTTTATTTTGCTGTATTAATTTTTCAGCCTAAGATTATCCGATGGACATTTATTTGGTCATGTTGTGCCCATAAAATAATAGTCTTATGCAATAATTTCATATATATTTGGGTTACATGGTTATTTCAACAAAAAAAAATAAAAAAATACTGTATATTATTAAAACAAACAAACAAAAAAATATATTGTTTAACATTCTTACCGTTTCTATAATTTTCTCTTCTTATTGCCGAATGTAAATTCCCATGAATAGCACATAAATCTCTAGGATATCATTGTCGGCAAACTCAGAAGAAGACAACGCATTATTTACTGTTCTTTTTTATCTGTTATTATCTTCAAGACATCTCAACAAATTCAGTTATTTTTTATCATAAGCAAATGTAGTTCCTATAACGAAGTGGCAGGGACATTTATATCCAGCAACTTTGTCTCCTTGAATACTAAATTGAACCACTAAGCAAATGATTGTACTAAAAATCAAATTGTGTGAACTCACATTTAACTCAAGTGATCAAGTAGCTGATTCAACTTCTTGTGCCCCAATAATCTCTGCAGATTGATCTCCTGAGGCTCACATGAGAAGAAGAGAGCCAAATGTAGCCTAGGACAACTTGCCGACTCATGAATATTTCGCACTTATTTCAATAATATTCCAGCCGGCAAGTCATCCTTGGCTGCAATCCACTCTCTTCTCGTTCATGCAAGACTCTTAGACAAACTTGTGTAAAGAGAAGAAAAACTCTATGACATTTTTCAGGAAAAATTGTCTTCATATATATACACAAAAGAACGCACATAACCTCTTCTCTTTTGTAACAGTATATGGGATTTCATTTGAATTTTACTCGGTGCAAAAGCAACCGCATTCCGTGTATTCCATTATTATCTTCATTCATCTGTATACAGCCACTTTATTGCCAAAAAGTAGGATATATTGGTCCTACCCACTTGCTATATAAGGGAGACAAGAGGCCAGACATTGGTTTTAATGCTGGATATGTTGGTTAACTTTTCTTTGCCAGAGGGATTTCAATATCTTTTAAGGGAGAAAAAAATATTTTCCGAAGCAGAAACAAGTCTCCTCGTCACCTACCATAGACTAGGTAGTGCCATAGAGGTGTCAAAAAGGCAACCCGGCCCAGCTCGCTGATTTTATAGATTACAAGCACCCAAATAAAATAAAATTAAAAGTCCTAAAGTAAAATTAAAATAAGAGAATCGATGACTACATTGACAAGGAGGCATTGTCTCTCATGTAATTGTTTATTATAGACATATTAGGCGGTGAACACTATATTTGAATTACCGCTCATTATATATTTTTGGGGCCATTACAAAATAAGGCGTGGTTTTTGTTGGAATTAATAATTTAATACATATGATTTATTACGTGTGAATTAGAAAAGTCTCCAATGGGTAAAATTACTAAACACGACTCTTTGATTACAAATGATGTATATCAAAGAGATGTTATTTCGTAATGGGTGCAACATTTTGATAAGATACAATTTACACAATTAAATATGAAATGGTGCAATCTAATGATTTGAATTAATTTGTGTCAACAGATGTGACCATTCGAAGAGACACGTGAAAATCTATAAATAGTTACCTCCTAATTCCATTTTCTACACTCTAAATTAATTTTATATAAATGATTTCTAATTCTTTCTTTCTCCAAATTATGTTAAAATAATTTTTTAGTTTCGTGTTTGATATCTTTTATTCCAGAAAATAGTCAAGCATCGGTTTTCCAAGCAAAATTAATATTGTGCTATATTAATTTTGCAAGAAACATTGTATCATGAGAGACAAACGTCCATTTGATCACGTTAGCACAAGTGCAAGGTCGAAATCTATCTTAAGGAGATTTGCATTCATTTACCTCGCTTCATTTAATCTCTTTCTATTTTTTTACATTTGAGTAAGTTGTGATTTGCTCATTATTTTGCACGTACCATGTTTTGATAAGTGGTTACTTTATCCGTATTTGCATGTACGCATTTTAATTAACGAACTATAAATTATGTACCAATATTTTCAATAGTTTTTATGTTTACACCCCGACGAAAAAATGGGGGTTAGCTGGGAATAACTCCAATCATGTTGTATCGGTATGAAAATAAAGCTTTTATGGGAGGAGAGTCGAAATTTACTTCTATAGTACTTTACACTAAATTAGAAGATGCTTGGAAAGCACATAAACGAGAAAATTAGTACAGTCTTTTACCGCGAATAATGGAAAAACAATTATTTTGTACTGTGATTGTTTGTGACAAATTAACATAGTTTGAATTGCCTAAAATTTATCTCATTAGCAACCAAACCGATAATAAGATTGAAAAGAATAGAGGTGATTAGAGACTAGGAATCAATCAACCGCGCACATTTACTCATGTATTTCAAATCGGAAAAAGGTAGAAATTTCTTGTGGTGGGATTAGACTTGTTTTGATTCTATAAAGGCTTATATTGTGGTGGCCCACACTTTATAGACATTTTTTTGAGCTTTTGTGATGTTTGTTAGAGGACAGCAAGGTTATACACCAAAGCAAAACTCAGCCATAAGTTACGGAATCGTTGATAAATATTGGAAGATAACAATGTCGCTTTTAAACTCATTGATGGTGTCATTCAAATGATAGTAATCGAATATTATAAAAAGTTTAGGATACGTTTGGTTTGCGTTTCTGTTTTCTATTTTCAATTTTGAATTCATTTTCTATTTTCTGTTTTGATGGATTATTTTAAAATTGCAGAAAAAGTGTTTAGTTTGTCATTCTGAAAAATTGTTTCTCAAAACAAAAAAATAGAAAACGCGTTTGATTTAAAAACTTTAGAAATAATTTTATAACATTTTGAAGGAACATGATAAGGGAGAGAGAGAGTGAGAGGGAGAGAGAGAGTGAAAGGGAGAGTGATATTTGTATTTGGGTAAGTTTTGTGTGATTTTATTAATTATTTTAATTTGAGAAATTTTTAAACACATTTCCTTGTTTTGAGTTTCTTTTTTAGTGTTTTCGTTTTCTCAAAATATCAAAAAGTCGTTTTGAGTTTTGTGTTATGATTTTTTTTTTTTTTTTTTTTTTTCAAAATCACATTTTTGTAAATAAAACACCAAACAAGTTTTGATTGTTTTCGAAACCCGAAAACTGAAAATGGCCTCAAAATAAAAAATCAAACGCACTCCTAGTCTTTTCTCACTAAAGGGCTATTAATTTTAGATGTGGTGGTTATCTGAGCCAGCACCATGAGTTCAAGCCAAGGTAGAGATTGTTGTAATATGTGATTCATATAAAATGAAACGCATGTTTATTGGAATAAATAAGTCAATTGTTGAATCACATAAATCTCTGTTTGTTTTCTTTCTTCATTCATTACATAGTATTCATCACTATTTTTGCACAAATCACAACAGAGTGATATCTTGATGGATGAATTGTTGGAATCTAGGGTTTAGACTCAATCGAAGGTGGTTGGATACCAGGTACAGTCTTTCCTCACAGTACACTAATTAATCTTCAGATGAGCTGTTAAAGTTTGCTCCTATATTAGACTCGATAATTGTTGACTTAATTATTTGCTTGGATTTTTTTACTTAATAAAATCAGGACTGGAAATTTTTGTACCGCCATTTTCATGCTATACTTCTTTCCCAGAATAGGTTTTTAGCTTCAGTCTAAAAATAAGACTCTGATCGTTCTCAGAATTTTCCTGTCGAGCAATTGTTTACGAAAGTACGTACTAATTAATTTAATGTAGTGATAATTAAATGATGAGAAATATAGTACATCCAATATGGGACAATATCTATTTATATTACCTTGTTTATACACATCTTACCAAGCAAAACCATGGGACTGTGTTTTATGCAAATTATATATGTATAAACACTTACAACGGGAGCCTAAATACTAGAGAATACATAAATATAATATATAATAGACGAAGCTTTCTAGATTTTTTCAAGACTCGTGATGCTTGAAGTAAATCCGTACACACGAGTACAAAGTTGTTGATAGATTTGATTGTTGTTGACTCTACATTGATTTTGAGTTTAATTTTTAGAGTAGAGACTGTCCATCGTGTCAAGAAATTAGCTATCGAAAATTATTTTTCTTGTTTCTAATGCCAATCAATCAAGATTCACCTTAAAAGAGTGGGCTGAGCTGGTCTTGTCATCCAAGCAATAATTGTGGACATCGATCAATCGATGTACCGATTAATTTATAATGCAGATAGGACTATGTATACACACAAAATGGCTCAAAGTCACTTATACAAGGAAAAAAAAGGACAATTACAACCCATGATGGAGAATATGAAAAATGCCTGATCAATTCTGTCAAATATAATAATGAGCAATCATAACCAGTTTGTCTAAGCAAAAGTTGTCCAGCTTCATTTGCATTTTGCAACTGCTTTCTTGTCTCCTCTTTAGCTCGATTGACTATATTTCTATTTTCACTACGTTCGTTACTTGGAGATGATGTTCTATAACAATATCAATTGATCGAGTTTCCAGTTTCAGAAAAAATATATGCATAAATTGTTAAAAATATTAATGATACGTTGAATTCAAAATAGTAAATAACATTAATTAATAAAAAAAATTAAAATATTTTTCATTATAGGAAAATACAAATATTATCTGATAAAGATGTTGGGGATGCAACTTGACATTAACTTTAGGTGAAAGCTGTATCCTCCCTTTAGTTTTAAGGTTTCTACCTAATTGAATGATGTGAAGTAGACAAGGGCATTGCTCGAGCGAAATTCTTGACTTGAGTAGACAGACAAGCAAATATGCAATTATTTCAAGCTAATGCCAATAGGCGATCTCCTGGATTTACTCATTCTTTTGTTGCTAGCTATCATTTTATGTGGACTCCTACTAATTTATTAAAAGAGAGACCCTAAAACTATCAATCATGCTATTTATACAATCTCTTTTATTTTTTCTTTATTATTATTATTATTATTTACAATTTTGGTTGACAATCATACTTGACAACATCTCATTCATCCATTTCAAAAATGTTTAAAATTAATGGTCCAGATTTTGACATATCGTCCATCATTGTCAACAACAATTATACAAATAGATTAATTCTAAAAATATATAAAGAAATATTTGAAAACGTAAAGTTTGACATCGAACGTACAATTATAAAAAATTTATAGTTTAGTAAAGCTTAACTATATCGCGGTTATCCATTGGCATAATCCTAAGTGCATTTTGTATTCCATATATGCATTAGATAATCCTATCTGCCAGCTAATATTCTATCTGTGTGACAATTTAAGAAGCTGATCACTTTTAAGTGTTTGAGAGCTTCATTATATTGAAAACTCGAACGATAGTAGATGTAACCAAGGGCGTTCTAAAATACGTAATGCGTGACAATGCGTTTCGATCGAATAACAAGCATTACAAGAATATGCGTGTTTATGTGAAGCATATGTATTATTTTGCATTTTACAAGTTTTAATATTGTTTTAAATGATCTAAACTAATAAATAGATGAAATAATGCATTCTATGAACTTTATACATAGTCCCTATTTGACAACCATCAAAATAAAGTTATTTTTTTCTCAAACTCATTTTCAACTTCATATTCTCATAATAAAATATTTTGTATATAAACTGATTTTTTAACCATATATGTGTATTACTCAAAATCATAAATGCTACAACTACTTGAACTTTATATAAATTCTCTAAATTTTCAACAAAAATATTTGCTCAAAATCATAAATACTATAATTACTTGGTAATAAATTCTTGCGATTAGATTATACACGAACACCGACTTAAAAACCTAAATCTTGTCAAGCTCTTTATCAAATTCCAATTCAATTTTCTCTTCTTCATATAAGCTAGTTATCTTCTATGTCATCTAATGCAAAATCTATTTCATCGGGCTCATTTATTTCAACTCGAGAATTTCTATTACGTCTTATAGATAGTAAGATATCATTATTAACATTCTTCTCATCATTACAACTATCACCCATTCAAGATTGTGCATTACTAGTATCACTTGTTAGTAAAACTAGAGGAAGATCGAAAAAGGAAGCTCGGGCGGGTTTATATCTCTACGAAAAATTTGTTTTGATTTTTTATTTTTGTAAGTATCAAAACCTTACAGATTGCTGTATAATTCATAGGATTGGGTGATTGGAATAATTTGATGTTTCTTTCACTCAATTTACTTTTTTAAGTTATAAAAACAGGTGGATTTTACTAGGCTAATGTTGACACAATTTTTAATACAAATGCGTGCACGTTTTGGCGTTCATGCATATTTTGACGTTCAAATGTGCAGATCCAATCAACAAAATGGGTTGATTGCATCATCATACGCATACCTCATATGCAGGGTGTTTCGAAAATGTACCGTGCATATGCATGCATTTTATAACACTGAACGTAATTCTCATTTGAGGGTGAAGTAGTGAACATCTACAAATTTGAGTGTTTGCTTGACTATTTTATTATTTTTTTTATTTTTAGGTTCATTCTATTTATTACTGTTTTAGAAAAAAAGGGTTTATATGATTTTACCCGCAACACAAAGAAGATTAACCTTTATGAGAAGGTTCTTATAATTACAAGTGAAAATTGGAACATTCAAAATGTTATATTAAAGATAATTAGTCAAAAAATTCTCTTTCAATACATTGTTGGAAACTAACGATCAAAACAAAAAAGTTCAAGATCTTTTTGTTTTAATTGGAAAGAGGGAAATTAAGGAAGCAGAATGTGTGAAAAATCTCAACATTAACCATTAAAATAAGACGCGAAGATTCTCAGGTAAAGCTATAATATATCTACGTCGAATCTACTCCAATGATACCTATTCTCAAGACCATTGTGAGTGCTGCCTCAAATATTCTCATGCCAAGGAAATCAAGCAAAACTTGCCAAATGCGGATAGTTCAGTAGAACCAGCCTAGAAAATTAAGACTCAGATCTTTATTTAAAAAGATTAAATAGTTTAGATTATGTCATCATATAATTAAATTAATCAGTTTTTGTGAATGACTAATTAATAAGGATGTCCCTTTCTATGCAATATTGTTTGCCATTATATTGTCCACAGTAGAAACGAAGGAAAGCAAACTTTTTTATACACTCCTTTTTTCTCTCTCATCCATCATATGCACGAAGTTGCTTGTTCATGTGGAAAGTAGTAATCCTTGGTTGGCACGGTCTATTTGTACATGTAAATTGGGAAATTTTTCTATTTGACCTATCACTGTTCCTTTATATGGAAAGGTCTATATTATCTTTAATGAAATGATTCTTTCTATCTTACAACATATGTCCTAATCTTTTAATAATTTTATCTTCTATTTACTCTATTTTGGATATTTGAATATAAAATCATTCTGTACTCTAATAAATAGGAATAATTTGCAACATACATATCATATTTTTTAAGTAAAATGTCATATTCTTCAAATGGTAAATTTATATTTTTTAATTGAGATATAATATTCTTTATTTCTTCTAACATTCTTTCTAATAAATTATCTAATCTTTCAATTGTATATCCTGACATTTATCAAAATAATCATCATGTAATTGTCCCTGTAATTCTTTTAAGATCTTAAAAAGATTCATTCTAATTTTAGCAAAAGTTTAATAGTTTTACCTTAGGTTTGATCTAAACCTGTATTCTTAGAACCAAGTGACTTTCGAGCTCTGAATTTGTAAACTGCTTCCTTCAACGGCCTCCTGCATTTACGGAATTGTTACTATTTCAACTACTTGCTCTCACTGTATCAACTTCTAAAGAATAAAATTCTAAATTTCTGTTAAAAAAAACTCTCTTTTTACTAAAATAAGAAGGAAACTTTCTATTAGATCCTTTAAGAATCTATGGGAAAAAGATTTAGAAACTCATATTGATATCAAAATATTGGAATTTTATTTCTATCAGAATTTATACAAGACTTCTATTTGATATAAATGGATTTCCAAAAAAACTGATTTTTCAAACTAAGAATGTGCTATTACTTACAACTCGAGATTTCAAAATAGGATGATCTCTTCTTCTATGGTAATGTCTCTATTTATACAAGTTTATGAGACTATTATATCATTGATTACATCAACAAAGACACTCTTACCTCTCTATTTTTTTCCATGGGCCTACATCTTCACATGTTGGTTCAACTTTTCTATCCAAAGAGCATATTTTTATTATTATTGCTCTTTATCTTCAATGTCTTCACATGTAGTGTTATTGTCTTTCATACACCTTGTTAAAAGATGCTTTGTCTTCTTCTTTCATTTCTTCACATGCAGTTGGGGCACTCCCTTAGCTGGCAAGATTTTTTTATAGTGGTAGGACATCCTGGAAATTAATGTATATCAAATCTTGTAATATAGTTTTTTAAAATTTCTGATTTTGCATATCCTCCATTGGATACCAGCATCCAATTTTCATATTGGCACAAGCACGAGAATTTTTTATCAAACAAATTTTTGGCAATATTGTAAATGACTTTAATTCCAAGTGCTCTTCTATATCTGATCCGTGATTTTGTCACTATTGAGACTTTTCTATTATTCTCTGTAACATCAATTTGAAAATTGGGTGCAACATATCCAATTGAGATTATGTGTTCAGCTGGATAATAAACAACTCCATCATATTCTGGACTTACTGAACAGAATTTCAAAAATATTTTTCTTTCTCTGACAAATCTGGATACTTCTTTAATGAATATGTCATCAAGCTTCGAAATTTCAATAAAATCTCTTCATGGATATATCAAATCCATGAATCCATAATCTGCCATAATTTTTATAAATGAAGGGTCACCTCCTTCTATGACTGTTATTTTGGGGTAAGCATTATTTCCCGAAAAAATGAAATATGAATCACACATTTTTATTTCATAAGCGATTTTGACTATTTCGGTATATTTTTCTTCTTTTGGATCTAAAGGGATTTTATCTTCTTGGTCTATGATGTTGATTGTTTTGCTATCTCTTTTATCTCCATGTAACATAATTTTCTTGGTTGATGATTCAGAAATGGAATCTCCTTTATTATCAGTTGGTATGTTGTCACGTCTGGGTCCATTACTGCTTCCAACTATCCCCGTTTGATATTGATTTGGAAAACTCATTTTTGAGCTATTTGGTATATCTGTCTCAGATAGTATATCTTTTAGTTGAACTGCAATAGCATCAACTTGATTTTTGAGTTCTATGACATATTTTTGATGCTCAGTAGTGATATTCAACAGTATTTTTATATTTGAGTTGAACATTTCTGAGATCTGGGTTGCTCCAGAATTTATATCTTCGGATTCTTCTCTAAGAAAATTTGTCCTTTTTTGTATATGTAGGATATATTGGTATAATTCCATGATCTTGTCTTTATCCATCAGCAAATTCTATATTTTTGCTGAGAAAATTTGCAAGAAAATTATTAATTCCTTTAATATGGACTATATCAAAATTATAAAATGCTAAATAAGCTTGCCATCTATGGAGCCTTCTGTATTGGAGTTCTGATGGTAATTTATTCCTAACTAATTCTGCAACTTGAGAATTATCAGTTTCAACAATAAATTTTTTGGACAATAAGAATAATGAGAACTTCTTTATTTCTCTAATAATTACTAGTAATTCTTTCTCATGAGTAGTATAATTTATTTTTGCTTGGTTAAAGGTTTCACTTAAATATCTACAAATTTTATTAAGATCTATTTTTAATATTGCTACCCAATATTTATCTGAGGTATCAGTATTAACAATCAAATTATTTTTTTCATCTGGTAATCTTAATTTTGATAAATTTTTACATTCTTCTTTTAATGATTTAACTATTCCTGTATGTTCTTCATTCCATCCTTTAGTATTTATTTTTCTAAGTAAAACTTGAATTTTATGCCTTTTTTTAAAAAGATTTTCAATAAATCCTTCCGCATAGTTTAAATATCCTAAAAAATTTTGTATCTGTTCTGTGGATTCTAATTTATTTGGAAAACTTTCTATCTTTTTGGATATATGAGTCTGTCATTTTATTTCTCTTTTATCTAATGATAATCCAAGAAAGTCTATCTCTTATTTTTCTATTATAGATTTCTTTTTAGATAGTACAATTCCTTCTTTTTTACATTCATTAATAAATTGGATTAAATGCTTTCTATACTCTTTTTTACTATTAGAACATATTAATATATCATCAATATAAACTATTAGAAATTTATTAAACTTTTTAAATATATTATCCATCTTTCTTTGATATATTTGTGGTGTATTTTTCAAACCAAATGGCATAACTAACCATTCATATTTTTTTTGAGGTGTGCTAAATGCAGTATATTGTATACTATCTTCTTCCATTTTTACTTGCCAAAATCCTGACTTACAATCAAATTTAGAATAATATTGTTTTCCTCTTATAAGATTTATTAACACTTCTTTATTTGGTAGAAAGTAACCATCAAATTTAGTATATTT
>NC_036253.1:4091324-4093783 GCF_002742605.1 Olea europaea var. sylvestris | reverse complement strand
TTTTTTTATACAATATTCTTTTATTTTTTATTTCATTAAATATGATTGATTTTTTCTCTCATTTATCACCACGTTGAGCTGGCTGAACTCTATAAAGTCTAAATTCTTTTGAAATTTTTAATAAGTGTCCACAAGAAATTTGTAACATTATCATATAGTTATTTTGTTTATAATATTGAAATTATTGTATAAAGTCATTTCCTAATAATATACCACACTTTAATTTATTATATTTATAAATTTTATTTATTGTAACTTGTTTACTTCAAAGAATTATACTAACTTTATCAGCACTATTTATTATTTGGGTACTTTTTCCTGTGACTCTAGTTATTTTTATATTATTATTATTATTCCATGATTTTATCAGAAAACTTTTAAATATTGTTATATCACTTCATGTATCTATTAAAGTACAAGTTGTTATATTTGTTTCTACAATAATAACTTGTAAATATACAGTTAATGAAAAACGTATCTGATTATTCATTTGGTTCTTTTTACATAATATAGTTTGTCCATTATGAGTAATATTTATTCCTTCTCTTTTTATACTATAATCTTCTAATCCATTTAGAAAGCTCATTCCTAAAAGTATACGAGAGTTTATATCCATACTTTTATCTATATAACATGGTACTAAAATATCTATTCCTCCTATTTTTATTGGTACCTCAACTTCCAAATCTGTAATATGTACCCGTCCATCAAAATTTACATATCTATATAGATCAGTTTTATGAGTTATTAATCTTTTATTTCTGATTGAAGCTATATAACATTCACTAGCTCCTGTATATATTAATATATTTGGTCAATTTATATTTTCTCTTCCATTATGATATTCTCCTTCTATTTTTATATTTCCATCATTCCTATATAGTTTTACTTCTTTTATATTATTAAATTCTTCTAACTGGTTTTTATTAAGTATTCTAAGACTTTTTGATCTTTTGATTAATTTTTCATCCTTAAATGTTATGTTATTAGAACATTCTTCTTCATTTAATTTTGTTATTTCAAATATATTTTTTTCTATACTAAATTCATATTATTCTGGAATTAAACTTATTTGTTTATTTGGTTATACTATTTTACTAATATCTTTACATTCTTTATGTACTTCAATAAATGGTTTATTGGAATAAATATTCTCATAATTAGAATTGGTAAATGTGTATAAAGCTCTATATTCTATAGTTATAATTTGATCACCTGATTGCATAATATCATCTCTGTGAATCTTGAAATGGAGTCCTAAAGCTTCATTAAAGTTTATATCTTTTAGTGATACACAATATTTTGGGTTACATGTAAATATAATATTTTGATATGCCAAATTTCCTTCTATTGTTCCCAAATAACTGTCTTTTAAATTTATTATTCTTCCACCATGTAAAGTTATAGTTAAGAGTGAGTCTATCTCTTCTTTAAATAGTGATTTAAACATTATTTATATTCCTGCTAAATAAATATATTGGATTTTTTCACTCTATTTTTTTGCTAATCTTTGTTAATAATTCATCAACTGTATTTTTGTTAAAAGATTTAATTTATGTTGTCCATAAGTTGTCCTTATATCTATGATTTTTTCTATTTTGTGATATTCATTTATTGCTATTCTTTCTCTTTTCCAAATTCTATTAAAGACTTCTCATTTTCCTATTTTTAAATATAATGATAATTTTTGTAATTTTCTAAACTTATTATTATCAAAAGTGGCATTTAATCCATATCCTTCTATTCCTTTATATTCTTGTATATTTATATTATTACTTTCTATTTCTTCAATTTCTCTATTCAGATCCTAATTCATTTTCTATTTCAATTACATATACTTCTTGATCATAATATTCTTCAATATCTGATATTTCACTTAATTCATCTTTTATTTCTAAATATTCTTTTTGTGATATTCTAACTTTCTTTTTATTATAATCAGGGTTTATATGACTTATTTCTCCACAATTTCAATATTTACATTGACTTTTATTTTTCTGTTTATTATACGAGTTATTTTTTCTTTTGTAATATTTTCTTTTAGGTTTTATATATTTTTTATTAAAATTCCTAAATTTTTAAAATTTTTTATTTTATTTTATTAATTCTCCTTTCAGGATTACATTCCTATTGCACAGGGGTTTCCATCTCTTCACAACATATTTTAGTTAATTTTCCAAATTTTTTTATTAATTGTCTCTGTCGACATATATATGCAAATCTTTCAAATAAAAATTTTATTATTGAACCTAAAGTTCTAGGTATTCCAGTATTATCTCTAACATATTTTTCAAATTCTATTTTAAAATATATTCTCCATGAACTTGGTAACTTATTATAATACATATTTTGGTATACTTATTGGTTTTCATTACTATAGAATTGAACATAATAGTAATTTTTAAATTCACAAGTATATTCTTTAATTTTACACATATCACATATTGTTAAATTTATTA
>NC_036253.1:4056970-4090512 GCF_002742605.1 Olea europaea var. sylvestris | reverse complement strand
CTGTATCTGGATCTACTAATTCTTCTTTTACTATAGTAAAATATTTGCTCTCAAGTCTTAATCTTTCGCATTTTAATTTTAATAATTGTCTATTATTTGATATTCTCATTTCTTCTGGTATTAACATTATATTTCGTATTTCTTCTTGTATTTTATCCATTTTTATAAATAGTTTATTTAATTTTAAATGTGTATTATTACTTGTACTCATACTTTTCTTTATAATATAAATTATTTTCTTCATCTTCATATATATTAATAATTTTTTCATATGTATATATATCTTTTATTTTTTCTATTATTAATTTATCTAATATTTTTTACTTTATTTCTTTAGGAAGTTCTTTAATTATTGTTAAAGTCATTATTTTTAATCTATTATGAATAGGTTCTAAAAATATATAGCTACATTTTTCTTCTTCTAAACTCCAATAATTATCTATTTTTCTTATTTTAATTTCTATAATCTCTATGTTTTTATATAAATATTTGTTTAAGATGTATAATCTAAATATTCCTTTAACTTTCTAATAGTTAATTTTTTATTTATTTGCAAAATTTAAGTATTAGTCTAGAGATTTTTATTTCTCTAGATAATCTATTTTTATAGGTTTTTTCATGATCTCTATGACTCTGATACTAATTAGAGGGCTACTTAGAGAGAACAAAATTCAAATAAATCAAATAAAAATATTAATAAAATAAATCAAATAAAAATTATCAAATTTCAACCAATATTTAATTTTAAGAACTAAAATAAAAAATTTCTATATTATGATGCCTTGCTATGTAATATCCAAATGGAGGACATTTTTGGTATGTAAATTGTCTAAGGGTCATTTTGGAAAAGTAACCATTTTAAAAATGTTATTTCCATATATTTCCCATGTAAATTCTTGGCCCATTTTGCGAGACTAAAATTAAATTGAAAAAATTTCATAAGTAAGAGATTAATTATGACACATTTCAAAAAGAAGAAAACTAGTTTCAAATTTCAAAAATTAGATTTTTATTAAAAATTATTTATATTTTAATTATTTAATTAATTATTTTAGTAATTAAATATATTTAAATCACAGATTTATATAATTTGGTTACAAATTAACGATTTAATTCGTCAGTTATTTTTTTTGATCACAAATCAGAAATTTTATGTCACAAATTATTTGATGATCACAATTCAAAAATTTTATAGGTCAAAGTTTGTTCATTGATCACAAATCTAAAAATTTATAAATCACGATTTATTTATTGGTCACAAATTACAAATACTGCAAGTCACAACTTATTATACAGTCACAAATTATCAAGTTATCGGTCATAGATTAACAATTGTTTAGGTCACACATTATTTTTCGGTCACAATTTATATTTTTCATTGGTCACAAATTATTTATTGGCCACAAATTAATTAATTTAATGGTCACAGTCAACTAAATAATTTGTGACCACCATCAACACTTACGATTCACAGTCACAATTTTCAGGTCACGTATCCAATTGTGTATTACAAATTAACCAAACCGCCACGACCACCATCATGACCACCACAACCACCGCCACAACCAACTGTGACTCCCAAATTGTGAGTTACAATTGGAGTCACAATCACAATTTTCAGGTCACGGGTCCAATTGTTTGTTACAAATCAACCAAAACGTCACGACCACCACAATCACCGCCACAACTAACTGTGACTCCCAAATTGTGAGTTACAATTGGAGTCACAATCACAATTTTTAGGTCACGGGTCCAATTATTTGTCACAAAATCAACCAAACCGCCACGACCACCACAATCACCGTAATCCACCACCACAACCACTGCAAAAACCACTGCAAAACAATATAAAGTCGTCGCCGGTTTGCAAATGTAGTAACCACCATCACCACCAACCCCAACCCCAACCCTAACCCCAACGCCACCACCATCAACACCACAGTCAGAAGCACTACCTTCTATACCAAAAATCACAACCACTATCTCAAATTACACCACAATTACCACATTCAACAAAAAATGCCCAAATCACCACTCCAACAACATTGTCGTCGCCTCACCTCTTCGCATAGTGGTAGTGGGCGTCAGCTGAACTGGTAGATCTATTGCAACCAGTTGAGCCACCGGCGATGACGGGCACTTGCGGTGACGACTAGAGTTGCTCCATCGCCGATTGTTGAATCTGAATTAATGAAAGGAGACAGGAGGAGAGAGGGGTGAGCAGCACACCAGTTGAGCCACCGATTGCTAGTCCGACGATGACGGGTGCTTGCGGTGACGATCGACCGAAGCAACTCCATAGCCGGATGTCAAATCTAAAATGATGAAACGAGAGAGGAAGAGAGAGGGGCGAGCCGACATAGAGAGAGAGAGAGAGAGAGAGAGAGAGAGAGAGAGATGAAAATGAAAATAAATTAGGGTTGTATAAAATTTGTATTATAATATTTAATAATTAAAATGTCTGATTTTTGAACAATGAAACCTTCCCTATGATTTTAGAATTTTGATCTTGAAAAGTAGGTACGGATGAAATTTCCACAATTAAATTTTGAACTGATATCTACTGATTTTAGTCCCTTTTTGTTTTTGTTTTTTTGTTTTTTGTAGAGAGAAACCAGACTTGCATAGAATACTAAAGAAAATGGGGTAATTTAGAGAGTTTTGAAGTGAAGTTGGCAGGGTGATTGAAGAACCGATATTTGGGGACTAAAAGATGACAAAGAGATGGAAAAATGGAAGCACCGGGGCCACTGCTCGAGCAGGCTTTGTCCTTCCTCGAGTAAGGAAATAAGAAAGGAGATCTAGAAGGAAGGCTCGACGCACAGATGGCGCTCGTGCATTAAAGGAAAGCAAATTAGAGCAAGGAGATATTAAGATTTGTGATTTCATCTTAGAAGATCAATCTTATTAAAAGAAGTAGTCCGAATCCTATTATATTGATCTAGATTTGGTATTTAATTGATATAAAAGTTAGCCCTTGATATGCCTCGTGAGATGATGATTTAATTGAATAGACCAATCTTGAAATTCGTGTACTTGTTTGAGTTTCAAGTGAATCAAATTGTTTGTTTGAAACTAATGAACTCTAATACAATATTAAATTTTGGTGTTCATTCTTAAAAGATCATGAATCTATTAAAAGGAGTAGTACAAGTCCTCATAATGTTGATTAAAATTTGATATTTATTCGATGTAAAATTTATCACTCAACACAAAGTTGACGCTCGAGCGGCATAGGGAAACGCACAAGGGGCGTCAATAAGCTTTTGATGGTTTAATTTAATTACTACATTTTGGCATTAAAATTGAATTCATTTTGAGTTTTAATTGATGATTCATTTTATATTAATATTTTTGGTTGATCTATAGATATTTTGTGAGCTTGCTTTGAGACTACGAGGTAATTTGTTTGCTTTTCACTTGCAATAAAAGTCATAGTTTTGGTAAAAGATGGAGATGTACTTTTCTATTTGTGTGGTCTTGTGATTGAATTTCTTCGTATCATAACTTATTGAAATTTGTAAATTGATTTTGCTCAATAGAGAGAACATCAAGTAATAACATAGAAATTTGATTTAACATGAATAAAATTTCATTTAAGCGTGATAAGTGGTTTTAAACCAGATATAAAGTTATGGTGAGTACGCGAATTCTTAACCCTTTCAACTAGTCGTATTTTTCAAAATCGAGATTGTGATCATTTTAGATAACTTTTTTTGTTAAAATTCACTCATCTAAGAAAATTGATTTGTCAAATGAAGCTACAATTAGTACAATTTCCGTATTCAATAAATTAAATGGTTATCGTGAAAATAATAGATGAACCGTCCACTTAATAACTCGTTCGATGTCATACACTTGTAAATTTTTTTTACAACATCTAAATTTTTTTAATCTCAAATTGGGCCTCAAAACTAACAACTCAGCCCATGTTGGTTTGTGTCGATATTACAAAAGTGTGTAATCAAAACCACAATGCTCCCTAAAAAAATATATCTATAATCACAATTTTGTTAAAAGAAGTCCTCCATAAATAGTTGGCCTAGGATGCTTGGACCGACAGTACCCATTTTAACAATGTCACTGAGGGCATTGTTGATATTTAAACGTAAATGCAGGGGTAGTTTCAGTAACACGTACTGCGAGGCATTGTGGCCTTTTTGGTGGGCCCGGGCTATCCTTTTTTGCTTTATGGTCCGTTCCTTTTTATCGGCCCATTCCAATTTATTTGTTTACACTGTTTTTCTCCAACTTTCTTCTTCTGAAATTTTTAACTTAGTCAATTATTTTATCAAAATGATATTCATGTCACACTCTAAAAATTCTATTAAATATAGTCAATCAATCATGCAAAATGATTGTAGTACCCTATTATCAGAATATCACCTAGAAATTAAAAAGAAAAAAGAAAGAATATCATCGAGAAAATGTAGACAAAGTTGATAAGGAAGACTTGAACATTTTAAAGTATAAACTTTTGTCAACTTTGTCTCGATTTATAAGAAGAATAATATTATCTAGTATCACTTGTGTTACATTACTAGCTTAAGTGACGTTAAATGATAGGTTAAATGAAAAATAGAATTTAGTAATTCATTTAATTATAAATAATGCTATCTAGTATCAGTAGTACTAGAACGTTAGTCTAGATGGATACAAATATATGTTCAATTAAATGTGTTATGTGACTTTACATTTAAATGAATCTAATATTTAATATTATACAATTATCACAAAAACTGGTATTTAATATTAGTGATGAAGAATATCATTACCTTCTAATTAAATTTCTTATTTAATATCACATTAATGCTGTCTAATATGAAATTTTAATAAGTTAGGTTGAATGACATTACTTTTAGAAGAATGCGTAATTGGCGCGAAACTTGTGTAGAAAGGAAGATGGCATGTCTGAACTCTAAATCATCAAGTCAACTTTGCATAATTTAATGAGAATGTATAGATGGTTCAATATTTCATTTAAAAAGGGAGAATTTTGGTAACGCAATTGAAGAAAGATATATTTGTCAAAATCCTATTTAAAAATAGGGTAAATATATTTACACCACAATTTTATTATCTGCATCACATTTTGATTAAAATGAAAGTCCACAATTTATTCTCATTTTGCACTTATTGGCACATTTTATCTCTGATGCTTAATTTTATTCAAATATTTAGATAACATGCATTGAAATGAGGAACGAATATTTTATCAAACTTTTTTACTTGTTATTTATTTTGCTTATTTAAAACACAAAAGGCAAATAAATTTATTTACGTTCTCCAAACGAATCTTTTGGATGAAAATCATCATTATTAGAGGTAAAATATGCAAATTAATAGTCTTGAGGATAACAATGTGATGAAAAAGTTAAGGATAAATAAAAGTTTAAGGTGCTCTTAGAATTAAAATGTAATGAACTTTAAAAAAATTATGAATATAATTACCGTTGTTAATATTGGACAAAATTTATTTTCCCACTCTAAAAGTATCGATTGGAGAGGTTATTCTTTTTCTTCTTTCCAAATCCCACTAACATGGGAATGTTTAACACGGCAAGCCAGTCATCGACTCGACTTGAAAGCGAGTTGTGGAAAACCGAGCTGGCATTTACTTGTTCAAGTTGCTCGCCCGGCTTGCACATATTGGCTCATCCTTCCTGAGGTTAAAAAAAAAATCAAAATTTCAATGAAATTTAAAAATAAATAAATGTGATGGGACGAGGATCTCGCCTAAAGCGAACACAAGCCATTTCATGCGGTGGGCCAAGCCAAGATACTTGACTATGCCCCATTAACATTTCTACACTAACTCGTTGGAAAGAAATGTTTCTTCAATTTTATGCCTTTTTATAATAAAGAAAATGTACAAATTGATAAAAGAGAATGTAAAAATATCTTCTTCACATAAACGAAACTTGATAATGTGTCAAAAAACTTAAAATTTTAAAATATTATTTAATATTTTATAATTTACATCACGACAAAAACGTCGATGGGACGGTTGCACCACGTAGGGGAGCCACCATCTCATTGGGTGGCCCACTCTCACCCTATGAGGTGAGGCCACTTTACGAAATGATTTTTTTTCTCTCTTTTCACTTCAAGTTTTGAGATGGCTTCACTTCATTTGGTGAAGGAGGGTCACCCGATGAAGTGATGGCTCATCATTCGACGATTGCACCATGTAGAACGGTGCGACTGTTCTACCAAAGTTTTTCTCTTACATTACAAAACATATGGTACAAGTTAAAGATCACAACTTAAACTTTCTATCAAGCTAAAAACAAACATAAATATTAGGATGACAAGTAGAGGGTTCAGATAGCGGTTACTCGTATCGCAAGCCTATCTTCATTCTTTTTTCCCTATTTAGGATCAATCTCATTATAATATTATACACAGAGAATCACATTGAGTAAGGAAACCCTATGAACAAGAACTCGATTAAGGTCTCGGATTCACATCACTTCTAGTGAAACTTATGCCAATATAGTTTGGTGATATTCTTAATAACATTTATTTTGTGTTTGAGTTGGATTCTTAGAGAACCATAAATCGATTCCTTTCAAATGGTATAAAAACATTCTTAACACTTCGAAATTAATGCTAATTTGATCACCAATAAGGTTTTTATTAAAATGTTAATTGCACTTGCAATAAAAGTTACTTTTAAAAAAAAAAATTACTCCAAATTTCATAGTGACTGCTTATCCAAAATCTATCACAAACAATACGGGCAATTTAGAAAGACCTCAAATCCTATCCCTTTATGATAGTTTACATATTATTCCAATTCTATCATGCTACAAGTGCAGAATTTTTTGACAGAAAATTTTTACAGACAACAGATGACACAACACTATTAAAAGATATGGAAAAAAATATCCAATCACAATTTTTCACATCAACAGCAATACACATTCCGTTAAATTTTTTTCTGTAAATTGAGTTTATTCATTCCAATCACACAAATATAATTGCTGACAAAAGTAATAAAATCATGCAAATATTTTATGGTCATTACAAGTCCATGACCAACAAGAAGTGCAACACACTAGGGGTATATCTGAAATTTAAGTGAAAAACAAGGGCAATAATTCCTCTCATCTTATTCTCTCCTTTTATTTTTTTTTGGTCTCCAACTTTATTTTGCTTTTTTCGTTTCGGTTTTACTTTAAATATAATATTTGACCGTTGCTTTTCTCTCTACGTTCCTTTCTCTATATCTCTTTCTCTCTCTCACACACACACTAACACGCTAGTGTGATCCAGCTTAAACAAATTCTGGCTTCAGGTAGGAATGTTATTTCTTTCTAATCACGTTGAAATCATTATTTTTTGTACTTATACTTTCTTGAGACAGGTTAGTTTCTTTTTGTACAATGGTTTTGGTGCTATGAACTGTATATGAATTGGGATGATGTTTTGTGTCTGATTTTCTTGAATTTAGCTGTGAAAACTGTATGGGTTTTCTTAATTTGGGAACTTTTTTGTGGGATTTAAACTTTAAAGAATTTTGCATGCTTGTAGCTGAATTGCATGGAAACTGATACTTTTGTAATGGGTTTTTGATTTATAATTATGTTCTTTGTAATTCCGGGATTAAATTATTGTGTTTCTTTTCCTTTTTAATTTATCGAAAAACTAAAGTGTAACATTTTGAAATAATTTTCTAATTTATCTCTGAATTTAGTAGTTTGCTGTCTGTTAATCGATAAACTCGAGTTCAAGCTTGAGTTTATTTTCCTTCATTTTTCATTGGCAGTTTTCGTAATTTGCTTTCGTAAATGCGAGAAACTTAAGAGATGTTTCAATTATAAAATTTACTTTTGAATCAGACCCCTTTAAATTTTCTCTTATTTTGTCTTTGTTCGTGGGTAGAGAAAAAGGAATGTGAACAAGAATTTACATGGATGACCCCAAATTTATAGGGAACAAGTCTTAGTTTGCTGTTATGTGCATGTCTTGGGGTAAAGATATTATGTTTTCGTCAAATTTCCTAGTCAGTTTGTACTTTAGGAGAGGTTTCCGCATTAAAATACTCGATTGTCTCCTTGCAATTAGTTTGATTGTCTACTTTTTCTTGGTTTCAACAATAATGGCTGATTTAATTATGTAATGAAGCAGGATGGTTTCTTTTCCAGTATGGCTTTAAACCTTTATCATTTTCGTTATTCTCTTACTGCCTTTATAATGAAGACTGTTATCATATTGGTAATTATATTTACTTTTCTCAATTCAATTGTCACTCTTTAATCAACCACTTACCCTTCACTTTTTTCTTTATTTTCCCTTCTATCAAGGTAGTGCCTAAAATAAGTACGATTTTCCATTTTTATCATGCTTTAGAAAGTGCTGGTGAAAGTATTTTATCTCTTGGTAATTTCAAGTGCAAGAATTTCCGTGTATATTTATTTTTCTCTTGTGAATTTTCCTTCGTTATCTTGAGGTTGAGCTTGTTCTATGGTTCGAGTCGAGGAGGCGGATTGGTTTTTTATATCACTTAAGTATTCTCAAGTCTTCTCTTGACTTGGGATCAAAGTTAAGAATTTTCATGGCTTCTAGTTTTCATCTATATCTTTGTCGGTTCACAGGTTCATATAATTCTACTGAGTAGTATTATTCATTTCTTGTTTTTTTTTCTTGCTGTATACTTGAAGTAACTTTCCTAGAGAAATAGATCTCTCATACTTATTTTCTTGTCTTGACTAGAGACAGAGAACTTCCTTATGAATGGGGTAGAAACAACGAGAAAAAATTGTTGTGATTTCCATTTTGATTCTAGAATGAAAATTTCGTCCAAGTCAAAAGAGTGAAGGCCAGGAAACAGAGCTGAAGAGATGGGATGTTCTACATCGAAGCTGGATAATGAAGAGGCCGTCCAACTTTGTAAGGATCGGAAGAAGTTCATTAAACAAGCAGTTGAATATAGGATAAAATTTGCCTCGGGGCACATTGCTTATATCCAATCCATGAAAAGAGTTTCTGCTGCACTTCGAGAATATATTGATGTAGACGAGCCTCGTGAGTTCTTGTTAGATTCCTTCACACCACCGCCCATAAAGAAAACAAGCCAGGGTTTCATCTCTATATCACCAACATCCTTCACTGTAAAACCAATCAAATCTGAAGCTGACTCAACTTATAAAATAAATTACCTTAGATCTGGTGGAAACCCTGCTGTGGCAGTTGAGGAAAGACCACCTCAGTCACCGGAAAATGTTCGAATCGAGGCTTACTCCCCTGTGCATCAATTTGGAATGGATAGCATTTTTGCAATGCAGTCCTCTCCCATGAACTCGTCTTCATTCTTCCATTACTCCCCCAACAACAGACCCAATTTTCCTCCACCTTCGCCTCAAACACCTCAATGGGATTTCTTCTGGAATCCCTTTTCCTCATTAGATTACTATGGCTATCCCGCTAGAAGCAATCTTGATCAAACATTTCTTGATGATGATAATGATGAGCTAAGGCATGTTCGAGAAGAAGAAGGCATACCTGAATTAGAAGAGGACTCCGAACATGAAGAAATCGATGATGGAGAAAATACGAAAGCCGAGAGGTATCATAAGGTTGATCTGGAATTTGACAGAGACGAAGTTATTGTGGAAGATGTTGACGAGAGTGATGAGAGTGAAAGTGATGATGAAACAGATAGTGGAACTGAAATGAAGCAACATATCCAAGGATTAGAGCCCCACGAACATCAACACATGGAAGTAGCAAAAAATCAAAATATAGTTCAAAACAACAGTAAAGAAGCCATAGTAGCTGATTGTGAATCAAAGTCAGAAACACCGGGATTTACTGTTTATGTAAATAAAAGGCCAACTAGCATGGCAGAAGTTATTAAGGATCTTGAAGATCAGTTCATGATGGTCTGTAAATCTGCTGGTGAGGTTTCATCCATGTTGGAGGCGAACAGGGCTCAGTACTTGTCAACATCAAATGATCTCACAGGTTTGATGACAGTATTCAGTTTGCTTGGATGCTAACTCTGTGCGTATTGTCATATATCTTTTGTTGTCTTTCTTTTTTCCTTTTTAAATTTAATCACTTTACAGAAATAGAAATTCAACTGTAAAGTCTAAACAGATTATGAAACGTTTTCAGTAAACTCTGAAGGCAATGAAATAGTTTAGAGCATATGGGGTCAATATAATATCTTTAAGTTGGGGATTTCAACAATAAGCTTATTGCAATTTAAATATATCTCCTCCAGCAAGTAATGCTTTCTGTTGCCAACATAAGCATTCATCTATTACTCAATACGTGTTAGTAATAATAGTTTCTCGACATTGACTAAATATGTAAGATGTTCCATGGCAGACGTGTCCTGTCATTTGAAGTATTAAGTAAACAACATGGCATTTACTTGGTCTAAGTCTCTTAATCCAACACCATTCGTAGTTGATGCCTGTGGAAAGAGCTAAGTATGTCAAAATGCTGGTACAAGTGCATTTATGCTGTAAGGAACTTTAAATACACCTTTGAATAGAAATGGTGTTGGCTTAGTACCTTATAAATTTGTTTTCTAATTCGTCAAATTAATTTTTTTTTACAGCAGCAAAAATGATTAATCCAATGGCTTTGTTCCGGTCGGCTTCATCTCGATCATCCTCATTGAGATTTTTAGTCAAAGCTTCAAGTTCAAGAGATGAAGGTTACGGGAGCAATATTGACTTTTGTGAAGAGTCCTGCATGTATTCAGGGAGTCACCAATCAACCCTGGACAGGTTATATGCTTGGGAGAAAAAACTTTACCAAGAAGTCAGGGTATGCTTCTTCAAACAATAAACATCCTTGTACCAAATAGGAATTTATGAACATACAAACAACTAAAATGAAATAAAACACTATAGGGTCTTATTAGTGTATGCACTTGCTGACTAAGATAGATAAATGAATAAGTTACTTGCATGTCATGGAAAACTTTTCCAAGGAAATCACAGTATGCATACGCCTATGCAACCATCAAACTCTCTTGAATGAGCCGTTCAACTTCAATGACTCATTTCAAATTATTAACAGATATGCACAAATCTGTGCCTGCATATATGTTTTTAAGAGTAGGAAGGTTGTGAACGTTAAGAAGTGTGTTCATCGATGGCAAGTTTTCTTCATCAGCACTATTTTTATTCCTATTGTTACCCTGGACAAAATCCTATCCTGTATTACTTGGAGTTCGTCTGTTAAGTCCTTTGGTGGTTGAATATTGATCCTTTGTATTTTGATTCACTTATTAATAATCTTCGTCACTAAACAGACTGGTGAACGCGTTCGGATGGCATATGAAAAGAAGTGTAAACAACTGAGAAATCAAGATGTGAAAGGAGAAGACCCTTCTTCTGTAGATAAAACAAGAACAGCCATCAGAGATTTGCAAACTCAGATGAATGTTTCAATTCACTCTGTTGAAGCTGTCTCAAAGAGGATTGAAACTTTAAGGGATGAAGAACTGCAGCCGCAGCTTTTAGAATTAGTTCAAGGGTAAGTTCAAGAATCTAAAATATGATCGGTTTTTTTGGCAAAAGTTTTACCAAATTTAGTCAATCCTTCATAATTCTGTGTCATGTTCATTGTCCTGCTATACTATGCTTTCTTTTTTCCCCCCTGGACATCCTCTTTTCCTCTGTTTCGAATTATAAAAGGTTAAAAAAAGTCTCTCTAACCTAAGTTACCTAAGTTTTTAGTCAAGTTTAAGGGATTAATGTTGTGTGGGTTTGCGGGAAACACATGAAGTCATGCTTACTGTTGAGTGCTATTGATCCTCACCTACAAAACAAGGTAGGAAATCTTTATGCTGTAAAACCAAGGAATTAGTTTTCTCTAATTCTTAATTGCAGGTTGTCTAGGATGTGGCATGCAATGGCAGAAGGCCATCAATTGCAAAAGCGTACTCTAGATGAAGCTAAAATCTTACTAGCTGGAATGCCTTCAAAACTGTCAGGAACAAAGAAATACACTGTAATGTCACCTTCTTCCCCACACCGACTAGCCCATTCAGCAGCTAACCTTGAGATGGAGCTCAGGAATTGGAGAGCCTGTTTCGAGTCATGGATTGTTTCTCAACGATCCTATGTGCATGCATTGACAGGCTGGCTCTTGCGTTGTGTCCGTTCAGATGCAGACACATCAAAATTACCATTCTCTCCTCGTCGATCCTCGGGTGCTCCACCAATATTCACTATTTGCATCCAATGGTCTAGATTTCTGGATACCGTCCTTGAGGCCCCAGTTCTTGAAGGGCTCGATTTTTTTGCAGCAGGCGTTGGTTCGCTGTATGCACAGTAGCTAAGGGAAGATTCTCGCAAGAATTTGGGTGAATCAAAAAGGTTTCGAGGCGAACCCGTTGGGGGCATGGAGATGGTTGAAGTCGGACAATTTGAAGATGAAGTAATGACAGCAGAAAAAATGTCTGCAGTAGCTATTAGAGTGCTATGTGCTGGAATGTCAGTTGCAGTGACTTCATTGACACAGTTTTCGGTTAGTTCAGCCGAAGGATATGCTGATTTGGTTCTGCAGTGGGATAATCCGAAGCAGCCACACAGTTCCAATAGGACGGGAAAATTATGTAGGTAGGTAGTAGGAATTTCAGTGTAAATTACATATAACTATATAAGTAGAAGTGGAAACCTTTAATCTTCTGTTCAGTATGGATTCTTTGCTGCTTGTGAAAGATAAATGGTTGAGATTTTGGGATTGGTTTAAAAAAAAAAAAAATGGCGATATTTTTTGCTACTACTCTAGTCATTTTGCAAAAACTCTCTGTTTAAAATTCTTTATTATTTACTTATTTCTACTTGTCGGTATGATCGAAAACTCTCTTCCTACACTGTCTTTGGTAGAAAAGATCATTGTAATTATGTGCCTTGTATGCCCCTACATGAAATAAATGTCTATATACCTATGATTTTGGCGCCACTCATTTCTGTTCATGATTTCTATTACTGGATTATCATGCTATATATTAAGCGCTTGATCACCACTCATAAAATTGTTGATCTAGAGAAGATAATATACCAATCAACCTTCGAAATCTTTATGTTTGGCGTAGAGTTAGATTTAATTGAATTCTAACTAAATTTTCAATTCTTGTGGAGCGATACTTGATTCATCACGCATACAATATCGTGCACTCGTAGAACTTTATTGCTATAATCTTACATTACATTATAAGACCAATAAAGTGGAATTTATATTCATAAATTTAATTAATCTTCTCATTTCATAGCACATATAGACGGGTGATCATCTATAAATGAAGATAAACAACATTATTCTTTTATTAATTGCATACATATTAGAACATGAACACCGTCCGAGAATGTAGAGCCGTGGACGGATTAACAAGCAATTACAGAAGTAGCAGTAGCAAGCATAGCCCTCATGCGGACTTAAGACAAAAACCAATAAAAGCTCCCGCGCGCTTACAGATTTGATTGCATTTTTTAGAAACACGCATCCCACGCAACGCTTTGGAAGAAGTTATATTCCAAGATAACATAGATTTAACAATTTGGTACTTTTACAGTAGAATAAATTTGGTAGTTAAGGACCCACAATGAAAAGTCAAAAGTTTCTCTTTTTGATCTTGTTTGAATAATTATTTAAAAGTGTTTTGTCTGCTTAAAAGAGAACTAGAGTAAGTTGACTTAGAGCCTATTTGGCATGTTTTTTGAGAAACCAAAAAAAGATTTTGAGATCCAAAAGCAGCTTTTGGATCAATTTGGCTAATTTATGAAAGTGCCCCTTTTAATTAAAAAAGTTTCTGAAAGAAGTTAATCCAATGTGACTTCTAATAAAAACACTTTTAAAATAGAAAACCTTTTTAAAAATTAATTTCTAAATAAAAATTAAGAATCTTCAAGCGAAAGCTTATCAGAATGAAGCAAAAGCAAAAGCAAAAGCATGTCAAACAGACCCTTGAAAAAGCTTGAGGTAGCTCTTCTACAAGAAGTAAAACCCAATCAAATGGACTCTAAAATGTTTTAGATTTTGTAAGTAGGGATTTTGTCATGATCCATAAGAATATCCACATTTTATTGTACTTGTTACGATCATTAAAAACACTTCAAACATGGAACATAATTTCGTAACATGATAAGAAGATGAAAAACATGTAAAAACTTCACTTATAAAACAAGTAGAAACATTTTATCCATCTAAGGATCGTAACCAAAATATATTCCAGGCAACATATCGAAGGCTGCAATAATGAGAAAGCAGAAGAACAAAGCAAGGAACTTAGTGGTTTCAACCATCTGTACGTACTCTTAATTTGAAGTATTTGTGATAATACACAAGCGAAGAAGATATATTTATATATAATAAGTGTATTTTATACGTTTATTTAGGTTTTTAAATATAGACATTTAGAAGTTTTTATGACTAGTTATGACCTAATCCCGTGTATATATTGTTTATTAGGCAAAACTCAGTAATTGGACCTTAAATTGGAAAAAAAGGAACAAAAATTGACCAAAATGATGATTTACAAAATTCAGAGAATAAATTTCAAATATTCATTAGTTGATTCGAATTAGAAAATGATGATTGAAGATCATATGAGATCAATTGGCCTTCCATTGCGTGCGCATGTTAATATATTTCATAGAAGGGGACAACTTTCATCTACAATAATTACATAAAAGTGACTAAATATTAAGAGATCTCTCTCTAGCCACTCTTACCATATCATGCCACAAAATTTATCAAGAATAAGAGGTCAATTTACCGTATTTTAGAGCAATGATCCAACCTAGGAAAGAATTGATCAAAGGCTAATTACAGAGTTTGAGATTGAAGATCAATCCTTCTTGTATTCATATATATTTCGGGTGACATCGACATTATAAAAATCATGCTAGGTTAAACTTTTTTATTGTATTGGATGAAGATAAAACCTATATTTTCTTATTTTTAATTCAAAAACTAGTCATTAGTATATTCTTAATTTTATTGATTAATCTTGCCTGTTTTGTTACATTACTTAATCGATTGCCATTTATTAGGTAATTAGTTACTTGTTATAGTTTCAAAATGTTCATAATAAGTTAGGACTTTGTAAGATCAACATGCGAATAATAGATATTATGAATAACATGTATGATATGTACAATCATCTAGATATTTTTGTAAGTGAATGCGTTACTTTGCATATGAATCGGAATACCAGTATGATTTGGTCTTGTTTAGAATAGATTTAACTTACTTCGGGAGAGATAGTTAGATATAATTGAATTATCGAAAACACGTAAATATCATTAACTACAAAAGTTGAGAATAAGAAATAAGATAAGATGGATGGATTCATAAATCCAATACATTCATCTATTCATTCATATAATACAAAACATTTAGATAATCAGTAGAATAAGTTAAAATAATAACAAATAATATCTTGTGATTAACAACATTCGGATCTACATACAAATTAATAAAATTCAATTTAAAGCTTATTCCTTGTGGGTGATGATGTGCGTTGGTGATGTTAGGATCTTCCTTAAGCTGCTCAAAGTGATTTCCAGGCTCAGTTAACCATTAAACATCGAATTCAACACCAAAATCTAAGATGACCGAACCGTCGGCTTCAACTCTCCTATGGTTGCTATTTCCTCTTTTGCTTGTTGATTCAACCACACACTTAGGATGGATACCACACAGGTAAGAGTCACAAAGGCTCAAGCAATTTGGTAGGAAGACAAATCACGAAGAAGAGGCAGAAGAAGAAGGCGGCAGTTTCTCTTTACCTCTCGGGTTCTATCAAAACGGGTGAGGAGTAGAGGTTAAGCACCAATATATATACTAGTTAAATGGCCAACTTAAGGTAAGTCACAATATGGTAAGTGGGCTCGACTAGGTTTAAGTCCCAAAGGAAAGAAACAACAAGCCACAAAGAGTATTAGCCATCCAATAGGTAAAGCAACGTTTGGTCGGTTCATCCATTATTCGATGTTGAATTATCGTTCAGTCATTCATGTCGACTGATAAAATTGGTTTTCATCATCGCCCGAGAGGTCGTTTGACAACATGATGTCTAACAACCTCCACCTTGGTATCAAAGGACCTGCAAAGAAAAACGTTTTTCCATTAGTGACGCCTCTAACAGAAAACCGATAAAATTGAAATCATTTACCTGTACCGATGTTTAGAAGCTATTTGCAACTTCTAAACTTTACCAGTGGCAGCACTTTCGTGCCCATATCTGAAGGATTATACTGTGTGTGAATTTTTTCAAGTCTTACTACTTCTTGTGATATTATATCCCTAATGAAGTATAACCTAACATCGATATGTTTAGTGCGTTCGTGAAAAACAGAATTTTTACACAGATGTATGGATGACTGACTATCAGAATACACAACCACATACTCATTCAAGACACTCAGTTCATGAAGTAGACCTCTAAGCCATAGAGCCTCTTTAATTGCTTCAGTGGTGGCAATATATTCTGACTCTGTAGTGGATAGTGCAACTATGTGTTGTAATTGTGATTTCCAACTAACACACGAATTTGATAAGGTGAATACGTAAGAGGAAGTTGATTTCCTACTATCCCTATCTCCTGCATAGTCAGCATCTACAAAACCCTTTAATTTCACGCCTTCGTTATTAGCACTAAATTTTAGACCTACGTCACTTGTACCCTTCAAATATCTTAAAAGCCACTTTAATGCTTCCCAATGTTCAGGACCTGGATTAGACATGTACCTACTGAGAGTACTAATAGCGAATCCTAAGTCCGGTCTAGTGCAAACCATCAAATACATTATGGAACCAATCACATTTGAGTATGGAATTTTACTCATGTATTCCACTTCACGTTCATTGCAGGGAGTTTGTTCTTTAGATAGAACAAAATGGTTTGCAAGAGGCAACGTGACAGATTTGCAGTCACTCATATTAAACTTTTTCAACACCTTTGATATGTATGAAGACTGATGCAAGAATACGATGAAATTTGACCTATTTCGTTCTATTTCCATGCCTAGAATCCTTTTAGCTTTTCCTAGGTCTTTCATGTCAAACTCTCCACTAAGATCTGCTTTTATATTGTTTATCCACTTAGGAGATGATCCAACTAAAAGCATGTCGTCCACATAGAGCAACAAGAACAAATAATTGTTATTAGTCTCGTTGTGTTGAAAGTACAGGCAGTGATCGAATTTACTTCTTTGAAATTCTATAGTGAGTACAAATGAATCGAACCTCTTGTACCACTGTCGAGGTGATTGCTTTAGACCGTATAGGGATCTTTTCAGAAAACACACATAATCAGGTTTTAACTTGTATTTAAAACCTTTTGGTTGATTCGTAAAGATTTGTTCATCAAGCTCTCCATGTAAAAAAGCGGTTTTTACATCGAGTTGTTCAAGTTCCCAGTCAAAGAGCGCAACCAATGCGAGCATGACCCTAATAGTAGTGTACTTGACAACTGGTAAGAAAATCTCGTTATAATCAACACCTTCTTTTTGTGTGTAACCCTTTGCTACTAACCTAACCTTAAATCTTAAGGGTTCTGTATTACTAGTACCTTCCTTAACCTTAAAGACCCACTTGCAATCAACGATTGATTTATTCTTAGGTCTCGGTACTAACTCCCAAGTTTGATTTTTTTCTAGAGAACTCATCTCTTCTTTCATAGCCTTAAGCCATTCCTTAGATTGACCACTATTCATAGTCTCTTCAAAAGTTTCTGGCTCCCTATCAACTAGTTCTTCGTAACTAACGTATGCAAAATCCAATTCAGATTCATACCCGAACCTCCTAGGTTCTCTCGTTTGCCTTCTCTCTCTATCTCTAACTAAGTTATAGTTAGTTAATGTATTTTCTTCCTCAGGATGCTCTACTATCACTACTTCATTTTCCTCTTCAGGTTCTTGGACCTGAATCTCCACCTCACTCGAAGTACTAGGTACTGATGTGTTAAATTTTCCTAACTCCACCTTAAACCGATTTCTTTCTTCACTTGATTCGGTTTCACTTACAGGTTCGATTTCGTTCTTTAGACAAGGCATCTCATTCTCATTAAATGTGACATCCCTACTCATGATGATCTTAACTCTTTTTTGGCTTCTATCCCATAGCCTATAGCCCTTAACCCTTTCAGGATATCCTAGAAAGACACACTTCCTGGCTCTAGATTTTAACTTTCCCTCACTTTGATGAGAAAAGGCAGCACATCCAAATGCTTTAAGCATTGAGTAGTCACCCAATTTTCCAGACCATTTCTCATGTGGAGTATCACCATTTAATGCAGCCAATGGAGTCAAATTTATTAGATAACAGGCAGTGACAATGACTTCACCCCAAAATGACTTAGGAACCCCAGAACATAACATCATGCAGCGCACTTTGTCTAGTATGGTCCTATTCATTCTTTCTGCTACCCCGTTTTGCTGGGGAGTATAAGGAACCGTTTTGTGCCTTGTTATTCTACTTTCTTGACACATCCTATCGAATTCAGCATTACAGAATTCTAGGCCATTATCTGTCCTTAAAAATTTGATCCTCTTGCTAGTTTGATTTTCCATTTGTTTCTTCCAATTGTTAAAGTTATGGAAGATTTCAGTTTTGTCTTTCAATAGATAGACCCACACTTTCCTGGTGTAGTCATCTATGATAGATAGGAAATACCTATTCCCACCCGATGTGGGATTACTAGCAGGACCCCACAGATCAGAATGCACATATTCAAGCATGCTTTTAGCCTTATGCGTACTGGTGGAAAACGACACTCTATGGTGCTTTCCAAGCATACAGTGATCACAGAACGATAGGTCAGACACACAGTCATTATCAAATGTACCTTTTTCATTAAGTAGCTTAAGTCCTTTAATGCTTACGTGTGCAAGCTTACTATGCCACGTATGTGTGTGATTGATTTTGGCGGAAGAAATAGAGGAGTTTAATCCTCTAATCACTTCCCCAGTAGTGATGTAAATGTCGTTTTTCTTGATTCCCTTAATAGAGATTAACGCACCCTTCATCATTTTAAACATACCATTTTCAATTTTACCGGTGAAGTTGTCTTTCTCAAGTCTTCCTACTGAAATCAAATTCCTAGATAATTCTGGAATGTATCTAACTTCCTTTAACATGTACACAAAGCCCGTGTTAAATTTTATCTTTATGTCTCCAATTCTAGCAATTGTATAGGCGAAGTTATCACACAGAACTACTTGCCCATCATTAGATTCTTGCAAGTTTTCAAACCAGTTCTTTTCAGATGTCACATGAAAAGACGCACCAGAATCTAATATCCATTCATGCATGTGAGAATTAGTAGTTAGATTTAATTCAGTAGTGTATGCGACTGGACTAGTGATCACATAGACTTCACCGTTTTCGGTATCGGAGGTAGAGGATAACACATTTACGTCATCTCTTTCCTTAACCTTCTGTTTTCCCTTTTCTTTATGATAGTCTTTTATAAAATGCCCTGTGCCTCCACAGCCATAGCATTTTCTACCCTTAGTTCTAGACTTGATCTAGGTCTACCATTCCCCTTCTTTTTCCAACTATTACTACTTGATTCGCCACTACTTTGGTATCCATCATGACTGGCTTGCCTAAATTGTGTTCTACCCCACATCATATGCAACTCTTCACTCCTCCTATCCTATTTTTCAACCCTCATTTCCATCTCCTTACTCCTAAGAGAATCTATGACAATTTCAGGTGTTAACGTGTCCCTACCATACTTAATGGCATTTTTAACTTCTTTATAAGAGTCCGGGATTGAATTGAGCAAGATAATGACCTTATAGGTTTCAGACACGGTTTCGTCACAATTGACAATATCTTGCACCAATTTGTTAAATACATCTAAATTGTCGTCGAGATCCTTTGAAGGATCCATTTTAAAACTGAAGAATCGTTTGAGTAGGTAGAGTTTATTCGGTATAGATTTAAGCAAGTATAAGTCTTCTAGTCTTTTCCAAAGTTCTTTGGTGGTTTTTAGTTTTCCCACTTTTCTTAAGACAGCGTCAGACAAGTGTAATATTATTGAGGTATAGGCAAGCTCATCGGCTTCCTCTTTTTGTTCTTTTGAGATGTCAGGTGCAAAATTGCCTTCGATGGCTTTTGACACCTTTTGTTGGACTAGTATGCCTCTCATCTTTTGTTGCCAGATAGAGAAGTCCCCTTTACCATTAAAAATTCCCAAATCAAAATTATGTGTTGTCATTGGTTAGCACACTAATTAAACCACACGAAATAGTATTGGAAAACGTGATAAGGTAATATCTTGTTAATTCTCAGCAAAAGTAACAATGAACCTAAACGCTACGTCTACCAAGAGATTCCAAGCACTTTAAATCAAAAGAACAAGCACTCAATTAACGCAAGTAATCCTAGTTCTAGCACAAGCAACGGTTACCCTTCACGGTAACCCCAAAACCTAACGATCACCCCACACGATGATCTTGCTATTGCTGAATTTAAATGGATTAAGCCAATTTACCAGAGCGGATCTATCTGAGTCCGTAGAGTGGAGAAAAACGAGCTTGCTATTGAATTTCAGTCGGCGTCGTACCAAAGGGCAAAATCGTCCAACTTTTTTTGTGTAACCTGAAACACAAAACAAAGTATATCAGCGCGTTCAGGAGATCGAAACAAGCAAGTTACCTGAAGACAGCGTCGTCGGACAGCCGTCCACGCGCCGCCACCGTCAGCCCACGCGCCGCCTTTCCGGGAGCGCCTCGACCTGCTGGTGATGGGTATGGCCTCCGTTTGTCCAACCGAGTTTTGGTTTGTGAGTAATTGGAAATTTTTAGATTCGGGTTCTAAGGTTCAAGTCCGAAAATCAGCCAATTTTGAGTCAATTTTTGCTACCCAAGCTCTGATACCAGATGTTAGGATCTTCCTTAAACTGCTCAAAGTGATTTCCGGGCTCAGTTAACCATTAAACATCGAATTCAACACCAAAATCTAAGATGACCGAACCGTCGGCTTCAACTCTCCTATGGTTGCTATTTCCTCTTTTGCTTGTTGATTCAACCACACACTTAGGATGGATACCACACAGGTAAGAGTCACAAAGGCTCAAGCAATTTGGTAGGAAGACAAATCACGAAGAAGAAGGCAGAAGAAGAAGGTGGCAGTTTTTCTTTACCTCTCGGGTTCTATCAAAACGGGTGAGGAGTAGAGGTTAAGCACCAATATATATACTAGTTAAATGGCCAACTTAAGGTAAGTCACAATATGGTAAGTGGGCTCGACTAGGTTTAAGTCCCAAAGGAAAGAAACAACAAGCCACAAAGAGTATTAGCCATCCAATAGGTAAAGCAACATTTGGTCGGTTCATCCATTATTCGATGTTGAATTATCGTTCAGTCATTCATGTCGACTGATAAAATTGGTTTTCATCATCGCCCGGGAGGTCGTTTGACAACATGATATCTAATAGGTGGGTTTTGCACGAACAATATGGAAAAACTAATTTATTCAACATTTTTTCTATCGAATGTTAATAAATAATTAAGTGAAATAAGTATAGAAATAGACATCGTCGAATGAGTTAGTGTGAAATTACGATACTGTAATTGATATGTCAAGTAATCTAATTCTAAAATAAGAGTAAAAACTCGTGGTCTACATACTCTCAAGTGTTCATCAGAAGTGCATTTTAATTTTTCTATTTTCATCATGCCAAACTGAAAAAATCATTTTTGATGTCATTATTGTGAAGAGTCACTTTGAAACTTTGTACTCCTAAGATAATGTAACAGAAAGTTGATTTAACTTAAATCATAATTGCTAGCAAGATAATAAAAAAGCATTACTTGCATAAGTGAATAATTTTTCATACAGTTTTTGACAAGATTTTTGAAAATATAAACTTCTCTCATCACTAAGATTTACAAACCTCGTGAATTCTTTATACAAAATTTTCACTCCAAAGTCGTACAAACACTCATGATTACTAAAAATCATATTTTCATCCATGAAAAATTATCTATGCACATCTGTCTCTATCATATAGGGAACCAGCAATGAATGAGCAACATATACCGTGTTAACATTCACCAACTGACTCAGAGATACAAAATTTTGTTGAAGAAGGTTGACAGAATCCACTTACGTAAATTCTGTTTGCAAAGTGCATAACGACGGAATGATCATTGGTGATGGATGGAGACATCACCTATAAATTTTATGTAGGTGCTGTAGGAAAATATTGTTACCATCAAAATAGCTAGATTTATCATGTTGGATCATCAAGAACACACGAACCAAAGCGGAAGTGCACCTGAATCAAACATGGTTAGTTGCAACAATTGAATTTTGTGATTATGCCTTCAAAATCAACATGTAGCACTTTTTCTCTCTGGTGATGGAAGCCAGAATAGAATGAGCAATACCTGTGATTTGGGGACCATAACCGTGTTTATATACTGACTGCTTGTTAACCTAATTCAACCTATCATGGAATTTGAAACAATGGCCTGAGCTCTACACATAAAAGCCTATGCTTTAATTAGATGCATCAAAGCCCAAAATACCGAAATTTTATTAGATCACTTTAAATGAGCTTAACTAAATTTGATAATCTTTAATTTAATACACAATAATTCACATATAAGTCCACACGATCGATTAAAATCTTTAAAATCTCCCTTATGTCACCTTATAATTGTGCATTAAATATAAACTTATGAGTACTCAGAATTTTGCTATCATTACCGAATGCATCCCCAAACAATTCGGTCCATCAAGTATATCAACATAGGTTCAAAGCGGCTTTTGCTACTTTCATCGTAACTAAACTCATCAATGATCATGTATATCGATATAATTGAATGACATGGATCAAGCATGGATGTGTAGCATGAAAATTACATGTGATGTGATCTTAACATGCCTATTTCCAACTGGTTCGCCTTAACACCTCAGTGAGATCATTTTCAAATAAGTTCAGAGATAATAAACCCAAAAAATTTATAATTTAAAATAATTTTAACCATAAATCATATTCAAAATAATAGTACATGTGTCCAATATGAAAAAAAAACTCCCACTAAAACTAGACATCCTCAAGAGATATTACACCTATATGAGTAGTGTGCTCATAAAAAACCTTGAGTATTAATCCCTTAGTAACAGATCCGCAATCATGGAGTTTATTTTAATATGCTCTATTAACACCTGTCCACTTTGAATTTTTTCTTTAACAGCCAGGATCTTGATCTCTATATGTTTCGACTTTGTCGAGCTCCTGTTGTTATTGAGATACAACACTACTGATTTATTGTCACAAAATAGCTTGAGCAAGTTTTCTATATTGTCCGCAATGCACAGCCCAGTGACAAAATTTTGCAGCCACATTCTATGGTTTGATGCCTCATAACGCGTTAGAAACTTCACTGTCGTGGTGGAAGTAGGTATAAGTGTTTGTTTAGCACTCTTCCATGAAATAGTATATCCAGCAAGCAGGTAAATATAGACCGAAGTAGATTTCCTACTATCTTAGCTCTTACGAAATCGAAATCAGAATAACCGATGATCTCCAATTAATCTGATCTCTTGTATGTGAGTATGTAGTCTTTTTTCTCTATAAATACTGCATGACCCGTTTGGTTGTTTTTCAATGATCCATTCTCTGGTTATTTAAATATCTCCCGAGCATCCCAACAACGTATGCTATATCTGAACGCGTACAAACCTGAGCATACATTAGATTTTCTATAATTGAGGAATAAGAAATCTTTTGCATTTATTTAATTTTTAAGTCATTTTTTGGGCACTGATTTAAATTGAACTTGTCTCCTTTAGCCACAGGGGTGTCAGCTGGTTTACAATTTTGCATGCCTTATCTTTTAAGTACCTTTTTGATATAAATCTTTTATGATAATCCAAGAATACTTTGAGAACGACCTCGATGTATCTGAATTCCTAATACAAAAGAGGCATCCCCAATATCTTTCATCTTAAAATTCTTTGCTAGAAATCTCTTAGTTTCGGGCAATAAGCTTATATCGTTGCTGTCAAGCAATATGTCATCGACAGATAACACTAGAAAAATATACTTACTCCCACTAAACTTGTGGTGTATATAATCATCGATCAAATTTATCTCAAAACCAAATGAGAGATTACTTAATGAAACTTGTAATAAAATTGAAGATACGCTTGTTTAAGTCCATAGATGAATTTCTTTAGTTTACAAACCATTTGCTTTGCATCATCCGATACGAAGTTTTCTGGTTGTACTATATAAATTATTTCATCAACGTCACCAATGAGAAACGTTGTCTTAACATCCATATGATGTAACTCAAGATCCAAATGTGCTACCAATGCCATTATAGTTTTGAAAGGGTCTTTCGAAGAAATCGAAGAGAAAATCTATTTGTTATCAATGTCTTCTTTCTGTGTAAAATCCTTTTGCAACAAGACGAGCCTTATACCTCTCTACTCACCCTTCGAATCCCTTTTGGTCTTAAATATCCATTTACAACTAATGGGTTTCGAACATTTAGGCAATGGAACGAGGTCCCACATGTCATTGTTCTTCATGAATTTTATCTCTTCATTTATGGCACCGAGCCACTTTTGATAGTTAGAACCTTCCATGACTTGACGGAAGTTGATCGGATCATCTTCCACCACTCTAATGTCAACTTCATGTTCTTGAAGAAATACATACGATGTAATAATTCGGAACCACACTTTCTCTCTCTCTAGTGGATCTTTATAATGGAATTGGTTCTTAAGGCCGTAGAGTTTTTCTTTTAGAACAATTTGTTAACCTGGAGAGGAATATACAATAACATTGTCTTAATTCTGAGTTGCTTCTTGAACAATATTAGGAATAGAAATTGATCATTGTCAATGAAAATTGGAGGAATTTCAATGTATTCCTCCTCAAAGACAAAGCCTGTAAACTCAACATCCTAAAAAAATCGGACATTTTCTGTCTCGAAAATTGTCTTAGTTGTGAGATCATAAAACTTGTAACCTTTCGAACCTTTCAGAATATCCAATAAAATAGCAACTAATGGTCCTTGCATCCAGTTTCTTTTCATGTAATTTATGAGGCCTTGCCTCAGCTGGACATTCCCAAATGTGTACGTGCTTCAAACTAAGCCTCTTGCTCGTCCAAAGCTTATAAGGGTTTTATCAGTGGCCTTAGTTGGTACTTTGTTGAGTATATACACTGCGATTTTTAATGCTTCATCCCAGAGAGATTCTGGCAAGATAGATTATCCAATTATACTTCTCACCATATCCTTAAATGTTCTATTTCGTCTTTCAGCAACACCATTCATATGGGCGAACCGGGCATAATATACTGTGGAACAATACCACATTTCTTTAGGAATTTAGGAAATGGTCTTGGACGTTGTTCACCCGAACCGTCATATCTGACATAGTATTCAACCCTATGATTAGATGTGACATTTTTAATCCTTTAATTGAGTTGATTCTCAACTTCAACTTTATAGTTTTTGAACACATCCAATGACTCTGATTTTTCATGAATGAGATATATATAGCCATATTTTGAAAAGTCATCTATGAACGTTATAAAATATTGTTGACCATTCTAAGAACCCGTAAGGAATGGTCCACAAATGTCCGTATCCTTTTATTGGTTTGTTTTCTCTTTATACAATTGGCACACAAGTCATAATCTATGAAGTTAAGATGATCGAGAATCCCATCAGACACAAGTCTCTTAACTCTCCTCTTGGAGATGTGACATAATCTCTTATACCACAACGAGGCAGAATTCTCGCTTTACACTTCGACTACTTACATGCAAGAATTCATTAAAAGAAGCAATTGTATCAATTAAATAAAGATTGTCGTAACCTAATAAAGAATCGGAACCAACCAATTTTGAATCATGAAACAAACTAAATTTTCTAGTCCCAAATGAACAAGAATAACCAAATTTGTCCAAAGCAGAAATAAAAATCAAATTCCATCTAAAAGATAGCACAATAAATGTTTCATTAAGATCCAAATAAAATATAGTCTTTAACAATAATCTAAATTTCCCTATTGCATCTACTTCCACTATTTTGCTGTCGCCAACATAGACGTATCTTTCACAATCACTTAGTTTTCGGCAACTCAGGCAACCCTATATAGATACACTGATCTGAGTTGTTGCACTAGAATCTATTCACCATGTATGTTTAGGTACCGAAATCAAATTAACCTTATAACAAACCAAATGAAGAAGAATACATTTCTTGACACGCCATGCATGGTAGTTGGTACAGTTCTTCTTCTTATAACCTGCAGCTCCATAGAAGAAACAACCACCATCAATTGGTTCCTTATGCTGTTTCGCTTGGAGGTGGTGGTTAAATTAGTACTTTCTGTCTCGTCATACTTCAATCTTTCATTTTCTTGGACACAGTGTGAGATGAGCTCATTAATAGACCATGAGTCATTTTGACACTTGTAGCTCACCTTGAATTGACTAAAATGTGCCAGAATGGATATCAGAACCAAGTGCACTAACAAGTCTTCAGATAAATCCAACTTGAGTGCCATTGGTTTAAAGCAATATGGCATATTTCCATTATATACTCCTGTATGTTTTCTTTCCCTTCGTATCTCATTGAGACAAGGTTTGTCAAAAGTGTACTAGTTTTGACCTTTTCATTCTTGGCAAATCTCTTCTCAAGGTCTTCAAGGAAACCCTTAGCCGGAATCACTTTATTGGACATAGTGCCCAGGAACGCTTCTGGAAAGCACACTTCATGACTATTAAACTTATGTGATTCGATCGTTCCTATTTTTCCATTCCCCTCTTATCATCAGAGGTACTCTTATCAGTAAGTGCAGCAGGTTGATGACTTGAAAAGCAATATCTAGGTCCATAACTCCAAGAACAATCATCGTGTTCTCTTGCCACGCCCTGTTAGTGCCATTAAGCATTAGAATTGAATTGATACTAATAGAGATATTAGTAGCAAAACTTGAAATTAAATTAGAGAACAATTAATTGGAACAGCTCACATGAATACCCTTAATATGGAAATAACAATTTCAAATAATGGTAGGGCCCATCACAAAATACCTAGCACAACATCAATATTTAGTCTTTGGAAAGAAATATTGACTTGTAAGTAGTACTCTTGGTGCAGTGGTCAAAACACTTACAATAAAAATATATCAACCAATAAATCTTTCTTTGAACCGATTTATTGATCACACATTAAATCAAATAATCGCCACATGTTTATCACCATAGGTGCACGTGCAATTTGGTTAAATATTGACATTCCTTTGGGTCGATCAATATTCATATGAATAACATACATACAAACACCTTTTAATATTCTAAGTTAATTGATTTCCATAAAAGAGGTTGCTTTCACAACATGTTACTTCAATTAATTTATTTCTGAATATTATACGTTTCAAAATAATCATTTGTACCAAAATTTGAATAAGGAAACCACCAATTTTGCATATTTTATTTATTTGAAACTTTAGGGGGCAATTTGAACAAATTAGAAACTTTGAGGGCTTTAATTACAAAATTTAGAACTTTAATGACCAAAATTAATCAATTGTTAAACTTTAGGGATAAAAGTATTAAACCTAGAACTTTAAAGGCCCAATTTAGATGAACTTTAAACTTTAGGGGTTGAAACTTTAAAATTGTAACCCTAACCCTAATATGAAATTGCAAATGAGGACTCAAAATAACATAAATTGCAACTCAGCCCTTGTCCCCAAAATTTAAACAAAAATTCCCCTGTGTCGCCTTGAGCAGTAGCACCGGCGCCCCTTACAGCAACATTTTGTGGGATTTTTTTTTTTTTTTTTTTTTGTTTTTTTAACCTTAAAATTTCGCAATCTGAAATTTCTCAAAATTTTAATCCGAATTACGGAAGAAAGTAAGGAAAACACGTCGCTAAAGTTTTCAAATTCAAAAAAACTAAACAAAAAATTATTAAATTTGAAAACATTGAAATTATCAGAGGAACTAAATAAATATTTGATTCTCAATGATTCAATATGAAAGTGGCTCTGATACCTCTTATAGTAAAATATTGTTACCATCAAAATAGTCAGATCTATCATGTTGGATAATCAAGAACACATGAAACAAAGCAGAAACATACTTGAATTAGACATGATTAATTACAAAATTGAATTTTGCGATTATGTCTTCCAATTTAACACGCAGCACTTTTTTCTCTTGTGATGGGGCTAGAACAGAATGAGCAATATTTGTGATTTGGGGATCATAATCGTGCTTATATACCGATTGCTTGTTAACCTAATTGGGCCCATCATGGAATTAGGAACAATGGTGTGGTCTAGGGATGTCAATTATGCTTACCGGCTCAGGTCCAAAAAAAGCCCAAGCTGGCCCGACTCGAGGCTCGGGCCGAGCCTGAGCTAGCTCGAAGGCCTATATAAAAAGAACCTTAAAAGTTAAAGGCAACAGCTGTGCTTCCTTAATAGCTGCTAGCTGCTTAAATAAAAAAAAAAGAGCAAAAAAAAGCGAGCTTGCCTAGCTCGGTCGGGTTGAGCTTAATTTTTTTGATCGAGCAACAGCTCGATCTAGCTCGACTCGTTGACATTCCTAATCTAATCTCTACACATAAAAATCCATACTTTAATTAGATGCATTAAAGTCCAAAATACTGAAACTTATCAAATCACTTTAAATCGGCTTAATCAAATTTGATAGCCTTTAATTTAAGATGGAATTATGCCACATACCTATTTTTATATAAATATTTAAATTATACTTGTCAAATTATTTTTTTTACTATAATATAAATACCATTTTTTATAGTAAAAAAAAAAAAACGCTAAAAGTTAAACAAATAATACAAGTATCTTTTATAATGTTAAATTTATTCCATCCAACCCGTCTTTAACTTATAGACCAACAAACACGCCCTTAATTTATGCCCCCAACAAATGCGCCATTAACTTGAGGAAATTAGCACCAAAATCTCTAAAATTATGTCCATTCTTATTCCAAACAAAACCCGTCTCTCTCTCTCTCTCTCCCCCCCCCCCCCGGAAACATCAACTAGAGAGGTCAACTAAATTGAAAGGTTGATTTTCTAAAGATTTTAAGCGCAGTGTAATCAACACAATATCAAACACCAACCATTTCGATTATTATTTTTTGTTGTTATTACCTATTTATAGATACTACAAAACCGTTTTTCGAATCGAAAAAATCAAAATCACATTCTTGAAACTTCTTCAATGGCTCTTGACAAATACATCTCACATGGGATTAATATGAGTAGTGAGCAATGTCATTTATGACGGCAATGGGTAAGTCGTTAGAAAATCAAATTAGATCCAAATATAAACTAAATCTTAGGATCAACATCATGCTAAATTACTAGGATTCACAGATTCAGCTAATATACCTGTATCCATTGTAAACGATTGCCTACTGTTGCGGAATTACTGCGACAGTCGACTACGTATCGATGAATGCAAATGAAGAGGGTGGTTTTGTGATCTTTCTCAACCAAATCTCCTTATTCCTCAATGGGACCGTGATTTCTCTTCTTGATGGGGAGAAGGGAAAAGAGTGTATGATTTGGTATATTGGAGACCATAACCAAAATAACCTTTATATACTGCTTAATTAAGGTTCCCATTATCCCTTAATTAGAGTAATATTAGCCGGTATCTACTCACTTAGTCCATATTAATTTGAGTAGTCTATGGGCATGCAAAAAAATAGACCACTTGATTTTTGCCCATTATATTAAATAGCTAATATAATTGTATTAATATGTTGCCAATATTAATTTAGGAAAATCGTGTTTTCCTAACAATCTCCCACTTGACTACATATTATTCCTTAAACAATTATATTACAAACTCCTTAGGCGCGCATCTGTATGCTATTTATCATTAGACTGCTCCTTAAACAATCTTGTCCATCTCATATACTAATAATGGAACCACCGCAACTTTCATCACAATACATTAGTGATTAAACCACGATGATCAACATATTAATACACTTAATGACATAGATCAAATATGGATGAGTAGCATGGAAATTTACATGAAATGTGATCTCAAAAATGCCTATTTCCAACTGGTCCTTCTTTAGTCTTTAGTGAGATCATTCCAAAGTCCTTAATGCAATGCAGACATTGCACAATGAAAACACAAGCAAACTCAGAAATAGAATCATAGACCATCAACTTTATTCTGCAGAAGGTTAAATAATTTAATGTCTAAAGCAAACATATAGAAAATAAAATTGACTCCCACTAGACTAGAATATCCTCGAAAATAACGCCTATGTGAGTAGTGTGCTCATGAAAGACCTTCGGCGTTAAGCCCTTGGTTAGTGGGTCCGCTAGCATGAAATTTGTTCCTATATGTTCTATGGAATTCTGTTTATCTTGAACTCTCTCCTTAACAACTAGAAACTTGATATCAATGAATTTCAACTTTGTCGAACTCCTATTGTTGTTGGAGTAAAGCACCGCTGAGTTATTGTCATAATAAATCTTTAATGGCCTGTCAATGCCATCTACCACTCGTAGTCCAGTGATAAAGTTTCGTAGCCATATTCCATGGTTGGATGCCTCATAACAAGCAATGAACTCCGTAGCCATGGTTGAAGAAGCTATGAGAGTCTGTTTAGCAGATTTCCATGAGATAGCTCCTCCAGCCAACATAAAGACGTAGCCTGATGTGGAGCTTCTGCTATCTTGGCATCCCGCAAAATCGAAGTCAGAGAACCCGATGATCTCTAAACTATCTGATCTCTGATAAGTGATCATGTAGTCTTTTGTTCTTCTCAAATAACGCATCACGCGTTTGGCTACTTTCCAATGTTGCATGCCAGGATCACTCAAGTATCTACCCAAAACTCCCACTATAAATGCTATGTCGGGACGAGTACAAATTAGAGCGTACATTAGACTCCCTACCACTGATGCATAGGGAATCTTCTGCATCTCTTCTCTTTCAAGATCATTATTGGGGCACTGTTTGAGACTAAACTTGTCTCCTTTAGAGATGGGCGTGTCTCCTGGTCTACTATCTTTCATGCCAAATCTACTCAAAACCTTATCGATATAGCTCTTTTGTGAAAGTCCAAGAATACCTCGAGAACGATCTCTCAGTATCTGAATACCTAATGCAAAAGAGGCATCCCCAAGATCTTTCATCTCGAATTTCTTCGTCAGAAATTTCTTGATTTCATGCAATAAGCCTATATCGCTGCTAGCGAGTAGAATATCATCAACATATAATACCAAGAAGATATATTTACTCCCACTGAACTTATGATATACACAGTCATCAACAACATTTGCCTCAAAACCGTACGAGGTAATGATTTGATGGAACTTGTGATACCATTGACGGGAAGCTTGTTTGAGACCGTAGATGTATTTCTTCTACTTACAAACCATAGACTTTGGAACTCCTGATACAAAGCTTTCTGGTTGTACCATGTAAATCGTCTCATCAATGTCTCCATTGAGAAACGCAGTCTTGACATCCATCTGATGTAGCTCTAGATCAAAATGAGCCACTAGTGCCATTATTGTTCTATAAGAGTCTTTCGAAGATACCGGAGAGAAAGTCTCTTTGTAGTCTATGCCTTCTTTTTGAGTAAAGGCTTTAGCGATTAGACGAGCTTTATATCTCTCGACACTGCCTCTTGAATCCCTCTTGGTTTTAAATATCCACTTACAACCAATGGGCTTCACACCTTTAGGCAACTCAACGAGATGCCAAACGTCATTATCTTTCATAGACTTTATCTCATCTTTCATGGCATCAATCCACTTCTGAGAGTTAGAACTGCGCATGGCCTGATGGGAGTTGATCGGGTCATCCTCCGTTAAACCAACGCCATCCTCATGTTCTTGAAGAAAGACGATATAATCATTTGAAATCGCATTTCTTCCCTCCCTAGTGGATCTCCTTAATAGCACTTCTTGAGGTTGTTGAGTTTGTTCTATAGGTGGTGCTTGAGGAAGAGTCTCATTGTTGTCTTGGTCTGAAACAATGTCAGGAATAGGAGCCTGAACATTGTCATCTATTACCAGAATTGTGTCTTGAACAACAATAGGTATAGAGACCTGATTGCTGTCAATAATAGATTCTTCTTCAAAGACAACGTTCCTTATGTTTCCTTCCCCTCCAAACTCAATATCCTCAAGGAATCTCGCATTTCCCATTTCAAAGAAGGATCTTGATGTGGGATAGTAAAACTTATAGCCCCGAGAGCGTTCAGCGTAACCAACGAAATAGCAGCTAACCGTCCTTGAGTCCAGTTTTCTTTCATGTGGCCTATAAGGCCGTGCCTCAGCTGGACAACCCCAAATGTGCAAGTGCTTAATGCTAGGCTTCTTGCCTGTCCATAGCTCATAAGGGGTTTTGGCAACTGCCTTGCTTGGTACCCTGTTAAGAATGTACACTGCGGTCTTCAAAGCTTCTCCCCAAAGTGACTCTGGTAAGGAGGAATGACTTATCATACTCGTTACCATATCCTTAAGAGTTCGATTTTATCGTTCTGCAACACTATTCATACTAGGTTTGCCCGGTATGGTGTATTGCGGAACAATTCCACACTCATTGAGGAAAATAGCGAAAGGTCCTCGACGTTGTTCTCCCGATCCATCATATCTTCCATAGTATTCACCACCACGATCAGATTTGATAGCCTTTATTTTCTTTCCAAGTTGAAGTTCAACTTCAGCTTTAAAAGACTTGAAAACATCTAGGGATTGAGACTTCTCGTGTATTAAATAAAGGTAACCGAATCTAGAGTAATCGTCTATGAACGTAATGAAGTATTGTTGTCCATTCCAAGAAGCCGTAGGGAATGGGCCACAGATATCAGTATGTATCAGTTCTAAGACGTTTGTAGCTCTCTCAGCACCAAATTTTCTCATATTTGTTCTTTTCCCCTTGATGCACTCAACACAAACTTGGAAGCTTGTTAAATCTAGGGGTTCAAAAATTTCATCCGACACAAGCCTCTGAATTCTCTGCTTAGAGATATGACCTAAACGCTTGTGCCATAAAGTGACAGAATTCTCACTTAATTTTTGCTTTGTACCACGTGAACTTGTTTGCAGTATTTCGTTATAGGAACTAACAATATCAAGTATATACAGATTATCAATCATATAACCGGAACCAACAAAATTTGAATTTTGATAGAGACTAACTTTATTATTTCCAAATGAACAAGAAAATCCTGATTTGTCCAAACTAGAAATAGAAATTAAATTCCGTCTAAAGGACGGTGCAACAAATGTTTCAAACAAATCCAAATAAAACCCAGTTTTTAATTGTAATCTGAAAGTCTCTATAGCCTCTACTGCAACTTTATTGCCATCACCCACAAAGATGAATCTTTCAGCATCATTTGGCGATCGGCTCCACAGGCAATCCTGCATGGACATACTTATATGAGTAGTAGCACCAGAATCTACCCACTAAGTATCCTTAGGTACAGAAGCTAAATTAACTTCAGAACAAACTAAAGTTAGAAGCATACCCTTCTTTACACGCCAGGCAGCGTACTTGGGACACTC
>NC_036253.1:4031169-4056928 GCF_002742605.1 Olea europaea var. sylvestris | reverse complement strand
CGGTATGGTGTATTGCGGAACAATTCCACACTCATTGAGGAAAATAGCGAAAGGTCCTCGACGTTGTTCTCCCGATCCATCATATCTTCCATAGTATTCACCACCACGATCAGATTTGATAGCCTTTATTTTCTTTCCAAGTTGAAGTTCAACTTCAGCTTTAAAAGACTTGAAAACATCTAGGGATTGAGACTTCTCGTGTATTAAATAAAGGTAACCGAATCTAGAGTAATCGTCTATGAACGTAATGAAGTATTGTTGTCCATTCCAAGAAGCCGTAGGGAATGGGCCACAGATATCAGTATGTATCAGTTCTAAGACGTTTGTAGCTCTCTCAGCACCAAATTTTCTCATATTTGTTCTTTTCCCCTTGATGCACTCAACACAAACTTGGAAGCTTGTTAAATCTAGGGGTTCAAAAATTTCATCCGACACAAGCCTCTGAATTCTCTGCTTAGAGATATGACCTAAACGCTTGTGCCATAAAGTGACAGAATTCTCACTTAATTTTTGCTTTGTACCACGTGAACTTGTTTGCAGTATTTCGTTATAGGAACTAACAATATCAAGTATATACAGATTATCAATCATATAACCGGAACCAACAAAATTTGAATTTTGATAGAGACTAACTTTATTATTTCCAAATGAACAAGAAAATCCTGATTTGTCCAAACTAGAAATAGAAATTAAATTCCGTCTAAAGGACGGTGCAACAAATGTTTCAAACAAATCCAAATAAAACCCAGTTTTTAATTGTAATCTGAAAGTCTCTATAGCCTCTACTGCAACTTTATTGCCATCACCCACAAAGATGAATCTTTCAGCATCATTTGGCGATCGGCTCCACAGGCAATCCTGCATGGACATACTTATATGAGTAGTAGCACCAGAATCTACCCACTAAGTATCCTTAGGTACAGAAGCTAAATTAACTTCAGAACAAACTAAAGTTAGAAGCATACCCTTCTTTACACGCCAGACAGCGTACTTGGGACACTCCTTCTTCATGTGTCCCGATTTCTTGCAGAAGTAGCAGGTAAACTCCTTATCCTGCTTCTTTTGCTTCTTCTGTTGAGAAGTTCCTTCCACAGCATCCTTAGCTCTCTTCTTTTTCTTGTTCTGAGAGGTTGAGGCCTAGTGAGTACTCTCAATCTTATCATGCTGTTGCCTCTCTTCTTCTTGCACCCAATGAGATATAAGCTCATTTGGGGACCATTTGTCCTTCTGAGTGTTATAACTCACTTTAAATTGCCCAAAGTGCGCAAGAAGAGAGATCAAAATCAAATGCACGAGCAAGTCATCAGACAGCTCCAACTTAAGCGACTTGAGTTTTGATGCGAGATGAGACATCTCCATGATGTACTTCCTTATATTCCCTTTGCCCTTATACTTCATGGAAACGAGTTTAGCCAAAAGGTTAGTCGCCTCCGATTTTTTATTCTTGGCAAAATATTGCTCAATTTCTTCAAGGAACTTCTTGGCACTCCCGCTCTCAGTAATAGAGCCCCGAAACGCTTCCGGAATGGAACGTTTCATGATCATCAAGCACATCCGGTCAGAGCGATCCCACTTTTCAATTTTACCCTCATTGGGGTTTTTCGGAGTAGAAGCGGGTCGATCTGAACGAAGTGCAAGAATTAAATCCATACAGCCAAGGACAATTTCCATGGCTTCTTTCCGAACTTTAAAGTTCGTCCCGCTCAGCATTGGGATGTTGCTGACTTGAGCAGAGACGTTCACAGCATTAACAACAGAAACTGTATAGAGAACAAAATAAGCAAGCATGTCAAATAAGAAAATTAAGACACGCACAAATAATCCAGATTTTGGGATCCATCTCAAGATACCTAGTACGACATTAATTCCTAGTCTTTGGATAGAGAAATTAACTGTAATTGGTACTCTTGGTGCAATGATCAAACATGGACAATCAATTCTGTCAAATAATAGCCGTTCTTTGGAACGACTATTATTCACATGAAATGTCTTTATAATTTTCACACATTTATCATCACAAACACGTTGTTATTTGGTCAAATTGTGTCTTCCTTTGGGCCGAGCACAATTCGCATAAATAACTCCGTACAAAACATCTATGTATTTTCAATTAAATCAATCTACCCAATAGGGGTTACTTTGGTAACATGTTGCTTTAATCAATTAAATTGAATATACTAGACATCCAAAGGGAACAATCAAAACCAAAGTTTTTGACTTTATTTTAAAACTTAAAATTGGAAAAACTGAATTCTGAAATATAAATGGGCTGAATAAAATGAATCAATTTCCAATTTTATGTCTACCACAATCTGTTTCTAATTCCTTCATTACAAAAAAAAAGGATATATATATATATATATATATATATATATTTTTTTTTTTTTAAACCAAAAGGCACATGTCTTGGACCCATTATGAAACAAAAGTCAACAATTGCAACTGAATCATATAATGCAATTGAAATTGATCCATTGTGAAAGGTTACGTGTATTACCAATCTATACTAAATATGTCAAATAGTATTCTGTCATACACCATTCTATATTGACTCCATTATGAGACATAAAACAAGGGTCAAAAAAGGCGGCTCATCCATGCAGTTGAAATTCTGATTTCTGGATCCATAATGAAGGTCGCAGATTTTGACAGTGATCTACACGCTACCAAAAGTGATGTATCCATTATAAACAGTCCAAAATTGCTGACTTGCTCTTGATGCAATTGAAATTCAGCCCCAAAAAAAATTATTATTATTATTATTATTTTTTTTAACCGACAGGGATTGAATCTGTATTCATTATAAAATGATCCAAAACTGCAGATGTCTAAAAGGCAGATGAAATTCAGATCCCAAAAAAAAAAACTTAAAATGGACACGGACAGAATTTAAAATCAATACTAACTGTGCCAAAAATTTCGAGATCCGATTTTGCCGAATGCATCAAGAATAATTCTTAAACTTAACAGTTTAAGGAATTTCACAAAATTCAAACATTCTATTCGAGAAAAATAATCCAAATATCATACGAATAGAACATGCACAAATCCTAATAATCTAGCAAATGATGACCCGCTGATACCACTTGTTAGAAAATCAAATTAGATCCAAATATAAATTAAATCCTAGGATCAACATTATGCTAAATTATTAGGATTCACAGATTCAGATAATATACCTGTATCCATTGTAAACGATTGCCTACTGTTGCGGAATTACTGCAACAATCGACTACGTACCGATGAATGCAAATGAAGAGGGTGGTTATGTGATCTTCCTCAACCAAATCTCCTTATTCCTCAATGGGACCGTGATTTCTCTTCTTAATGGGGAGAAGGGAAAAGAGTGTATGATTTGGTATATTGGGGACTATAACCAAAATAACCTTTATATACTACTTAATTAAGGTTCCCATTATCCCTTAATTAGAATAATATAAGCCGGTATCTACTCACTTAGTCCATATTAATTTGAGTAGTCTATGGGCATGCAAAAAAATAGACCACTTGATTTTTGCCCATTATATTAAATAGCTAATATAATTGTATTAATATGTTGCCAATATTAATTCAGGAAAATCATGTTTTCCTAACATAAGTACCTTTGAAAATTAAGTTTGATGATATATAGCATGTTAAATTACGTATCCCAGATTAGTGAAAATCATGTTGTGTTATATCTTTGATTATTTTCACCATTATGGGCTACCTATTCTTCAATTTGTGGTGAAGTACGATTTTAGAATATGAGGAGGTTATAAATTAAAGTTGTGACGAAGACAATTTTTATTTTTATTTTTTATTGAAGGTTCCTCACCTATGTATATATTGTTCTGACTATGCCAGCCATTTGTGTAATGTTATCAGATATAATGCGGAATATAGTAACTTAAGAACCACGTAATGTAATTGACACATGCACCATGAATACTAAAATCCATATTTTTTAAAAATCCATTGTCCTGCTATGGACTAGTTATCACATTTTGATTTAACATTGGATGTTGTTTGTCTATTTATATGGCAATGATTCTATTAAATATCCAATCTCTAACGTGAATTTTAATCAACTTGTTCAAGCATGATTGCGGATTGTTCGTGATAAAGTTTGTTGAATACATAATAAACGGAGAAGGGATGGAATGGGACATACCTTAGATTCAAAAAAAATAAATTTGGACATAAAATCATGACACGAATTTTGGTCTTGTACATCGTAGCATTAGGCGTATAGGAATATGAAGGGTTTGATGATTTAACTGGTTATGTATAGCTCTCTAGATTTTTGAACTTCATTTTGACTTTATTTGGACAGGCATAGTGTGGTTCTAAGCTGCTTCATTTTCACTCTAGATTGCATTGCTTTTGCGTTGTTCAAACATGCTAGTTTGCATGGTGTCCTTTTTCAAATGATTTACATGTCAGATCCATACTTGTAATACCAAAAAAAAAAGAAAAAAAAAAAAGGAATGAGAAAAGATAGATTTAGAACACATTTACGTATAAATTGGTCATAATAGAAGCCTTAATCATATGTATATTTCATCTTGAGATTAGTTCATATATATTTTTCATTCTAATTGAAGGTGAGACACGCACAAACGATGATGAATTTAAGACATCTATATGAGAAATGCATTAAATGGTGATGACAATTTCGACAAATCAGACATAAAACAATGGAATAAAAGTGAACTAATTTGCATTTCATGACATGAAACAAGTATTTTCATATACGCAAGTGGTCGCCTCTCATTCAACACTCAACATTGTCCAGAGAAGTATACATATTATGATACCAATTTACGATATGTTAATCGAATAATTGATAATATATACGATCAAAATAATTGTAAATGTTTATTATGAAACCTACAAAAATGATAAGAGTTATCACTTGCCGGAAATGAATTAGGAGATCATAGACGATAAAATCTCTTAAAATTAATATACAGTTGATTTATATTTTGAGGCAAAAAATGGAGGATCCCTGTGATTATCACTTGAAATATTAAAAGATTTAGCAAGAATTGTATCAAATCGTAAGACGTTACAAAAGGACTAAAATTACCTTGATGTTTGAGATGAAAAGTCTTGAAAAACAGTTCCAATGTCGTCGAGTTCTAGAACGTAAAAGACAAGGTTTACGGTTTGAATATTCAAACCAGCAAGTTTGTTTGTTGTTGCCCATAATCGTTTTTTTGAAGTTAATATTTGATATAGACATGACATTAATGAAGAAACGTAAATTGGGGGGATTTAAAAAAAAATGTTACTCACACAATGAAGCTACTGGTATACTTTAGGAATTAGGTTTATTTTAGGAAGCAAGTATATATAAACATAATTCTTACATAATCAAGTATATTTGGTTTTATAAATATAACGTAGTAAATTGTGAAATATTTTTTATAAATGATATAGATATGAAATTTTTCGTTAATTTAGCGTACAATAATTCACACATAAGCCCACATGATCGATTAAAAATTCTTACAGGTGCTGCTTGGTTGACATTACTTGGGTTTACCTATGGATATTCTATGGTGACGTTTGATTGATTTGTTGGTGGGTTAATTTCACAAACGGCCACTGAATTTACAGAAAAATTACAAAACGGTCACTGAAATTTAAAACATTCAGTAACAGTCACTTAAGTATTGGGACGCTTTCAAAAACGGTCACTAAAATTGAAACACTTTTTTAGTTTTTTTGGTTACATTTGCGGTAATTTTTCGACTACTTCCAACCACCGATACCATCGAATTTTGATATCGTTGGAAAGCCCACAACGTCCTCTTCAATTACCACTCAAAATCTCTCCGTAATACCAAGAAATTCGACAGGAAAACCACCGCAAAAGTCGTCCCAAAAAATCTGAAAATCTGCCCAGATTTTCAAAATTTTGAGCGACTTTTACGGCAATTTTTCAGCGACTTTCGACCACCAAGACCACTAGATTTTGATACCGTTGGAAATCTCACAATGTCCTCTTCAATTACCACCAAAATCTCCCCCAAAATCCAAAGGATTCGGCTGGAATAAACTCGCAAAGTCGGCATCCCAAAAAGGCGAAAATCTGGGATGCCAATTTTGTGAGTTTATTCCGGCTGAATCCTTTAGATTTTTGGGGAGATTTTGGATGCTAATTAAAGAGAACATTGTGAGATTTTCAATGGTATCAAAATTTGGCTATTTTGGTGGTCGGAAGTTGTCAAAAAATCGCCGCAAAAGTCCACCAAAAATCTGAAAATTTGGGCAGATTTTTGCCTTTTTGGGTAGCCAACTTTGTGGGTTTATTCCAGCCGAATCCTTTGGAGTTTGGGGGAGATTTTTTGTTGTAATTGAAGAGGATATTGTAGGCTTTCCAACGGTATCAAAATCCGGTGGTATCGGTGGTCGGAAGTGGTCGAAAAATTGCCGCAAAAGTAGCTCAAAATTTTTTAAATTTCAGTGACCATTTTTGAAAGCGTCCCAATACTTAAGTGACCGTTACTGAAAGTTTTAAATTTCAATGACCATTTTGTAATTTTTCTAAAAGTTCAGTGACCGTTTGTGAAATTTTGGTTGACTCCACATACTGAAAATTGGTAGTCGAATTCACCAATAGGCAGGTAACTTTGAGCTCCCTTAAAATAGCAGTTCTTGTCAGCTGAAATTTTTTCGATTGTGCTGTTTAATAGAAATGGATTTTGTGGCTTCACCAATGGAAAATTCGAAGATGTGGTCCAATACTGGTAATATGTACCCAAAATAATTGAATTGCTGCAATACAGTGGTGTTTTTTGTTTTTTTTTTGGTACCAAAATGAGATCCATTGCTTTTGTCTTTCATGTTTAGTTTCATAGTAAACATATCTTGCACCAATTTGTTACATAATTGATAGTTATTATAGTGTCTAATTGTACTTTAGTTGACCACCCCCAGCTTGGATGGAGTTTGGGCAAAGTATAGATGAAAAGAGGCTCGAAACAGTCAAATTGGTGTGCTCCATACAAGAGAAAGAAGAAAGGGCTCTTGTTGACAAAGAAAGTCTACATCTGGCTCAGTAGAAGAAATATGTTGTCTTAGCGAAGAAATCAGTGCAAGGAAAAGGCATAGAAAGATTGAGAAAGCTTGACAAGGTGTTCGGATCTTTGTACAGTGTTTTGAGATTTTTCATTAGAGTAAAAAACATCAAAGAGTAGAGCTTCATACCCGTGAAAACTGAAAAAGCCACCTTCGGAACAATTTCACACGAGTGGAAAACCAAAAGCAAAGCAGCCCCCTTAGCTCAGGTTCACTTTTAGTCCTTCCATCTTTAAATCATTCAAGTTAGGTCCTATCACTTCCAATTGCTTTGAGATTGATCCTCCATCTTGCCGAACTCATCACTTTGGTCCTTCAAATTTGATCCTCTAAAATTGTGTGATTGTCAAGCATGCATAACATGCAAAAAATATACTTTGATCAATCAACTCCTTTCATTACGGCTAGCGAGTACTTTAGGTTTCATCTAAACATCGTTTCCCTTTTCTCCTCAGTCCACAAAGACAAAATCTAATGATTTTATCACTACTCAGAATCCAAAATTTTCTCTTTTTATTGGCCGTTCTGCAAAATGAATATATAAGTCAATGTGATCAACGTGGTACGACGAAGTCCACGAATTCATAGTGGGAAACTATGATCTATTCAAACTTTCAATTTGGTATTTTCACAGTCAACATTATTATATGTTATTCCTTGTATGATCACTTTCATGACTTGTTCATAGCACTCTTGTGTACGTTAATTCATACCCTTTTCTCTTGAATTATCCTACCAAATTTGGAAAAAAAGAAGAAGCAAAGATTTCTTTTCATCCTATCCTTCAGAATGAAAAAGGTGACTTAAGATTGACTTGCTTTTCACGTAGATTATAGGGGATTTATGTTCAAACCATGGTTACAAGATCGAAAAATCTAATGTCACCTCTTCGTGTGTGTGCGTGTACATTGCATTTTTCCTTCTATATACATTACATTTACTAATTATTATAGTAATAGGAAGTATTTCAAAGAATTTTTCGACGTCAATCTCAAAAATCATTTTATATCGAAGTAAATAAAAAAATTATATTAACAAATTATTATGATGGGTTTATAGCGTGTTCTAAATAGTTACTCTAATATTTTTTACAATTGATACCGCATCTTTGGCTGATTGGATCATATCCAAAAATGAGGTACTCTACCAATTTGGCATGAGCATAGAATTTCATTTTAGGTGAAGACTTTGAGATTGTCAACCAACTACAAGTTGTTTTATTCTCATCATATATTTATATTTAATTAACTGAATCATTTTCAAGCTGAGATATTTTGCAAAAAAAATAAAAAAATAAAATGGAATCACAGGAGTGTATATATATTATTTATTTACTTATTTATTTATTTTTTGGGTACAGAAAGTCATTCAAAGATATTATTATAAAGCAATCATAAATACTCAGTCTTGATTTATTCAGTCATCACTTATTATTCACATTTGATTAAAATATATACATATATGTTGAATTATGCAGTTGCTTAGTTTATCTATAAATATGCATCTTCTCACTTGTATATTATCACAAACACTTGAAATTAAGAGTACATAGAGATGGCTAAACTCAACAAGACTACTTTTCTTGCTCTCTTCTTCTGCTTCCTCATTATTGCAGCCTACGGTAGGTAGTTTTGCGCTCCATGAGCAGATAATTCAATTTCTATTCCTGGAAAACATTGTCATGTTCAGTACATAGGACTGAACAAGATTTGTTGAGAGAACCACTCTTTTTTTTTTTATTAATCACATTCAATCAAGATTAGTCGAATGTAACAATATATGTCCTGACTTTATTCATTATTTTTCAATGCACCATGCATATGATTATCATTAGAAAATAACCGGAGACAGTTAATCACCTTATTCATTATTTTTCATAGTTTTTCTTGACACCTTTCCACCCACGAAAAAAAATAAAATTCCTATGGGTGAATTTTTGCTTGGTTTTCATTTTTCTTAACATGATAAGAACTTACAGAATATATACATTTGAGTAAGATTGAGAAGTGTTCTTAAAAAGTAAAATAAAATGACGTAATTTTTTGAATAACTGATACTATTTATCTTTCCTGATCCAATTTTTACGCAGAGATGCAATTGGGGGAGGCAAAACCTTGCACAAAACTTAGCAAAGGATGGCGTGGGTTGTGTGCTCCTCATAAATGCAGCAGTTACTGTATTCGCCACGAGGGAGCTTACCATGGTGCTTGTCTAAAAAATCACCATAGTAAGCATTATCGTTGCTACTGCTACTACCGTCATTGCTAATCAATGAATTTATATGTACTTGTTGGAGGTCATGCCTTGTGCCCATCTACAAGTTCGTACTGTGTTTATGTTTCCAATAATATTGCAATCCTCGAGTGCTTTCGTTTAGAAAAGTAAAAGCTGCCTGTGTGAGCTCTTGTAGCTGGTGGCATGACTTGTGTCCACTAGTTCGTGTTACTTTTGTTGTACTTGTATACCTAAATATTGAAGATTGTAAGTTTCTTTTAGTCTGTTTATTGATCAAAATATAAAGTGAGGATGTGTTAAAGACAGGATTTAAATAAATAACTGTCTCCACTCATTGAACATAAAATTTTATATGAAGTGGCTCAACATGGCATTAGAGTAAGTAAATTAAACATAAAATTGATTTAACTTAAATCATAATTGGTAGCAAGACAATTGTTGGTACTAAAACCTCGTTAATTAAACAATGTCTCAATTATTCATTTTGATGAGAATACACAAGTCGGTCAAAACCTTCTATAGGTAGTTTTACACACAGTTCTAACTGGGATAACTTAACAAATATGTGTTCTACAAGATATAATCGATTGCAAAATTAAATAAAGAAGAATACCAGATATAACGTGGTAAGCCCCTAAGGAAAACATCCAAGGGCTCCCAAGCCACATGTAAAATAATCAACTATCAAAAAATAAAAAAAATATAATAGCTTTAGTTTAGTAATTTCGCAAAATTAACTAAAACAATCAAAAGCAAATAAAGAACAACTCCCTCGTTTTCTTATTCTTTTTGACTAGTTGAAGAAGTGGAATTAAACCTTTTCGGTCTTAACTTTATCGCCACTTCATTATTGTATTTGGTAGCAACAAGTCCTTGGATTAAGATTCACCAATCTTAACTCACGCCAAGTAGCCTGATCTTTGAGTAAGGCTATATCATTCTTGTACAAGTGTGTTATCTTCAATTAGGGTTGAAGAGCGCATTTTTTTTTTTTTTGGAGATACTTCACTGGAATATCAGTTAATCATAACTCATTGGAGAAGGTGACTTGCTGCTGCAGGTTTGTCAAACATATACAAATTTTTCTCAAAGCCTCTCAACATTCCTTAGTGATTCTTTTTACTTATGTAAATACCCCTCCAAGGCACGAATGTGTCTTACCTAAAATATAGATGTTTTGTACGTTAAGAATAATGTAAAATATGTTTGATATGATTAATAATTAAATTAAGGACAATTTTAATTTGTTAAAATAATTTTTCCTTCTTTTAATAATTTGACCAATCAAATCAATCCAAAAAGGAGTGTGTGTGTGGGGTGACAAGATTGATAATATAAACTTCTCTCTTTCATTAAGATTTGCCAACCTCGTGAATTCTTTTAATGAATTTTTCATGCTGGAGTTGTACAGACACGTCAGGATTACTAAATATCACATTTTCATCCATATGAAAAGTTACCCATGCACGACATCTGTTGCTACCTTGGGAACCAGCAACGAATGAGTAACATATATGACGTTAACATTCACCAACAAACTCAAAGATAGAAATTTTGTTGGAGAAGGTCAATAGAATTCACCGACGCAAATTCTGTAGGTGAATCGGTTTGCAAATCGCATATCAATCACCTTCTAAACATTCATTAACAAAAAAACAAATTATCCATTCATTCTGTTGGGAAATTATCGCCATCGGGGAAATTGGAGAAGAACCAACATAGAAGTGATATCAAGAAGATGAAATAAACGTAAAGAACAAACCGAAATTGAAAGGCTCAAACATGACATTATATTATTGTCCTCAAACGATATTTGTCCCCTCTCAGTAACAATTTTGGTGCTTAAAGGGTCTCGCAGCAAACGATTCGAAGGATTGATCAAGCCTTGTTGTAGAAAAAAACAAAAGCACAAATATTTCTCTACCTGAACTTGAAAAACACATAAAGAATGTATGAATATGAAAGAAGAAAGGAATTTTTCTTTCTTGTGGAATGAAGTTAATAAGATTCATAAGTTGCATTTTGATTTCAATTGTTTGTATTGATCATCTCATCACCTGCTTATAGGTTCGAGTCAATACCTCACGAATTGGTGCCAAATCATTATGAAAAGTTGCAATGTTTCCTCCAAAAAATCGCCAGAATTCATATGAAATCGACCTCCAACAGTCACTAAATTACAACCATGCGACCGCATGGTGTAATGCCACACGGTCGTATGGTTTATGCTAACGCCGGCTTCCAAGTTTCTGGCTATGGCAACAGGCCATGCAGTCGCATAGGCCAAAGTATTGGCTCCCATCTTCTCTTTCATTCCATACTTGTGTTTATTAATTTATTGAAAAATATTTTTCCATCAATCCTCCACTTGTTCAAAATTCAATAAATTCTCATATTCAAAGTATACGATATCCATGTATAAGGATTAGATATCTTTCGATTTGAATCTAACATAGTGTAATCCAAACAAAGTAAAGTCGGAATCAAAGGTAGCCGTAGTTTGAACAAATTATTCCATGTGAGAATACCGGTTAGAACACACACATGAGTACCATGTGTTCTCAAGTTTCTCAACTCACTTAGCACTTTTATGGCTTTGCGCTTATCCTATTCAACAAACTTTTAAGAGAGAAACTCCAACTCTCAATTGAGGCGGCACAACCTCAAAGTTCGTTTAGGTGAAGTTATTCCAATACCTTTGTTACTTTTAAAGATACTTGTGTTTTAGCACTGAACTTCATTAAGAGCTAAAAGCTCAACCCTTATTTCAGTAACAACCATCATTATTTTAATTAGGATAGGATTATTGCGAATTTTAATAATGCTGCAACTATCCACATATCGAATGACTTGTTGTTATCCTTTGAACCCGTGGATTACCTTTTGAGTAAACGATGGGTAAGGTTGCCGTCATTGATGAATCTTTATAAATTAGGAGTTTCAACCTCATCCTTCTCAAAATAGATGCCACTAAATTTTTTTTAGTGGTCTAGTTAAAGGATCCGCAAAATTCTCTTCGAAAATTATTCCATCTTTGATAATTTCCTTGTGAAGTCACCTTTAAGACTATTGCCCTTACTTTTCATTTCATGCGACATAGTATCTTATCAAAATATAGTTAGCCAATGATCGATTCATATGATAGACACAACTAGTCACCACCAAGAGTTCTCTTTTTATGAAACCACAAGCTTCACTTTATTTAACGCTTTATAGATTTTTAAAAATGATGTTGGATGATTTTCATCAAATCATTACACTAGTCAATTACTTTTATTGTGGATTTCATACTTGGGTATTTGGTATTCTCTTCATTGAATTATTACAATGATCTTAAATGAATATTCTTTAAATATTCCATTGATTTTGCAAGTGCCATAATCGGTCTTTACCCATTTCATCCATTTAAGACTTAGTTTATTTCATCCTTATAATTATATATAAGGATTTTCTACATTTTCTACTTCATCGATATATTTCTACAATTAAAAGGTTAGGGAACTTTTAACTTTTATGTTAAGTTACCCCCACAATTCCTCAATTAGGAATTTATATGCAATCTTGTAATATTGCATTCACACTTTGAACTTCTCTTATAAATTCACAAGCATTAAAGTTAACCCCCACATTTGGGATTACTTTAGAATTCATCAACGTGATAACCCCCACATTTGGGATTTTACTTAAACATGGGGTTCATTAAACTCATTCATAGTTCAATTTACTTTGACAACATTCGTGAAAGTTTAAATACATTCAGATAGTGGTTGTTAGTTCACAATGACCTCCAATCCAACTATCTTTAGTTTTGATTACACATTTGATCAAGCTCATCTTATAGACCATTAATGTTTTTCAAGCATAACCAACTCAATTGGTTTCACAATTGAAGTCAAATTCGTCAATGAATAAGACTAAACATCTTGTTTCACAAGATTTACTACTTCTCCAAACATAAGCGACTTATCGCTTTTTGAAATAAGATAATATTGTATCATATCAAACTATGATGTACATTTTCACCTTATTCACATTTGGACAAAATCACGTTTTGTCACAATCATATGCAAACTCAAATTTTGCTCTATAAGATGTTTCCATGTCTCAATAATTTTGCAAGCACTTTCTACTAGAACAAGTCACAAATTTGTCATGTTATATGCAAATATAAATGGCATAAAGTCGTCTCATTTAATTCCAAAGGATTAAATGAGGTTATCATTAATCCAATTTATTGTGAGTTCAACAAGACAAGAAATCAGCCAACTTATTTGCCATATTCAAACTTTTCCAAATTTGAATGAAAAGCCAACTTTAGGCACAGTTTGTACTCTACAAAGTATTTCTCCCAGCCATGCAAATACTTTAAACAAGAATACAATGGTCTAGAAACAGCGATGAATCCAGAATTGAAGTCCAGCTAGGGCGAGTTGACTCTTGACCGTTGACCAATGACCGTTAACCGTCAACAACCGTAGTAGTCCAATCATTTATTAAAATTTGGTTACATAATATTAAAAGTTATTCAATATATATGTAAATAAACTAAAACGTCAAAATCGTATGCATATGAAAATATAGTTCAATACAACCCAAAATAGTAAAAAATCGTTCCATAATTTGCAAAATGCCCCAATTTATTTTTGAATTACAATTGATTAAAAAAATAACCAAGTACAGAGGGGTTGAATTGAGCGGCCAACATCTTTTCGATTAAATTTTTTCACTTATCCTAATTTCCTAAACGTAAATTCCCAAATCAATAATCCTAACTCACAAAACATAAATTACTTATCATGAATCACAATTTGCAAACATAAGTTCGTAAACATAAATTCCCAAATCAATAATCATTCCTCATCAAAACATAAATTACTTATCATAAATCGTAATTCGCAAATATAATTTTGTAAACATAAATTCCCAAATCAATAATCATAACTCATGATAAAACGTAAATTACTTATCATAATTCATAATTCATAAATCACAATTCGCAATTATAATTGCATAATCAATGATATCATCCAAGAAACCATATAATTGATGTTCAGTGGCATCAAGTAACCGACCATAATTCAGGTGTTACCAGTTTTATTAACTCGAATGAGTTCTGTCAAATACTTCAAACAGAAATAGCCAAAGAACTTCAAAAGAAATTTGATAGGCTATTTTTATTGTTTCTTTTCCAAACAACTTTATCGACACTAAATTCAATTATTAGCAGAACATTCTATTCCATGGGTCATAATCAAATGTTAGAATTCAAACATTAATGACCACCAAATGAAAACTACTAAATTAAAAACTAAGCCCAAAATTATTGATCGCCACCAATCTTACTATTGACAATTTTTTGGGTCCCAATCAATAGCCATAAAAGTTTCAACTCTACAATTGATTGAATAGTGGCATAGCAAGGGCGAAACAAAATAGGCAGTAATAAAAAAAAAATAGTAAAAAAAAAATTAAAAATAAAGAAGGAAAGAAAGAGTCACCACTCACCAGCTGAGGTTGAGACTAGAAGGCAAACGATTCACTGCAGCAGAAGCAGAACACTTTGACGTCGTTCGTTGGCTTGGCTCCGGGCTCCAAAGAATGTTGCTTCTTGTTTGATGGAGTCTGCGGTCTGCCTCTTAGAGCTAGGTCGTGTGAATTTGGAGAAAGAAGAAGTAAGGTCCTGAAGAAAAGGGTTTGGCAATTTGGAGGAAACGAATTTGTGAATTTCACAATTCTTGGCTAATTGAACAATTGAAATGGTTTGATAAATTGGATAATTTCATTTGACAATTTGGTTAAATAATAAGAGGCCTAAAATTCACAAATTTACTGAAGCCCAATCAAAAAAAAAAGAAAAAAGAAAAAAGAAAAAAGGGACCTTTCATCTTCCTTCTCCTTCTCCAGGCCGGACCAGGCGGCGTCTACTGCAACTATTGTGAATCGGAACCCGGTGGTTCTGCAGATTTCGACGGAGCCAGCACGCGCTGCCGCGCCCCCTCGCAGAGTGCTGGCTCCGCGCCTGTCTAGAAATCATTCATAATTACGTAGCAATACAAAACTCAATTCGAATAAGTTCGTTTCTTAATTTTTTTTAAAATTTGAAGCAGTATAAACATGGAAGAATGATTGGTTGGCATCTCAAATTCATATTCACATTCAATAATACAATGGACTAATTTAAACGGATTATATATATATATACACACAGACAACTTCTCAGAAAGACAGCGCAAAATTAAAGTCGAGTAGATCCCGTTTCCACCACAATTGCATGAAAAGTTGCCATTTAATAACTGAACCACATGTACCTTTTCAAAATTAAACCAACTTATCAATTAACTAAAGTGATTACTGATGCATGAAAAAATACACTTTTACAATCACTTTCACATTTTTTGATGGAATATGAAATTAAATAATAAAGCAGCCACTACATTCATTTAGTTACCAGGATCATGCAATTGAAATATATATATATATATTACAAACTGAGAACCCAACATGCATCCAGACAAATTATGTCAATTCAATGTTGTATTACGGCATGCATACAGATTTGGAATAATGTGATCTGGCCATCAAATGGTTTCTGCCTTTTTCATATTTCCACTTTCGTGAATATTTTTTAAGAACGCATGCAACTATTTATGCGCAATCGAAATTCATATTACATCGATAATATGCATATTATATTCACAAACATACCTTTTCCATGTGCAAGGATCAAACATAATTTCGACTTACCAAAGTCGAGTTTGAGAAGGCGAAATGATAATTACGAGTCCGAAATCATGAATCTGGATTCATTGTTTTCCATTCTTGAATAAAAGCATGTCTTTCCTCATATCTAATCTTCTTGTAAGTTAGTGCCATCGAATGATTCCACATGAACAGAATCTCAAATCTTGACCATAATGGTTTCGTTTTCCATCACAAAATATCGATTGAGATTGTTGAGAAATTATCTCCATCGGGGAAATTGGAGAAGAAACAACATAAAAGTGATATCAAGAAGATGAAATAAACGTAAAGAACAAATTGAAATTGAAAGGCTCAAACATGACATTATATCGTTGTCTTCAAATGATATTTGCCCCTTCTTGGTAACAATTTTGGTGCTTAAAGGGTCTCGCGACAAACGGTTCGAAGGATTGATTAAGCCTTGGTGTAGAAAAATACAAAAGCACAAATATTTCTCTACCCGAACTTGAAGAACATGTAGGGAATGTATGAATATGAAAGAAGAAAGGAATTTTTCTTTCTTGTGGAATGAAGTCAATAAGATTCATAAGTATGAAGTCAATAAGATTCATAAGTTGCACTTTGATTTCAATTGTTTGTATTGATCATCTCATCACCTATTTATAGGTTTGAGTCAATACCTCACGAATTGGTGCCAAATCATTATGAAAAGTTGCAATGTTTCCTTCAAAAAACCGCCAGAATTCATATAAAATCGACCTCCAACAGTCACTAAATTACAACCATGCGACCGCATGGTGTAATGCCATGCGGTCGCATGGTTTATGCTAATGCCGACCTCCAAGTTTCTGGCTATGGCAACAGGCCGTGCGGTCGCATAGGCCAAAGTATTGGCTCCCATCTCCTCTTTCGTTCTACACTTGTGCTTATTGATTTATTGAACAACATTTTTCCATCACATTCTCCTACTGACAATAGAGACAAAATACATGAAATCGTATGGTGTATGCTCAGGGAATCAAATATTTAGATATCCGAGTTTAGTTTTGACATATTTTAAACATTATCAGAACGTTCTTAGTTCGTATATTGATTATTATTAGAACATTTTCGTTCTTTTTGATATTTGAGCTATTAGAATGTTTTTTAGTAAAAATTCAACCATTCTCCCTTTTTCATAAAATGTATAACTCTTCATCTATGAATTATCCATATGTGAAAATGCCTCTAAGAGTTATGGTCATCACCAACAGAATGATCATTGTTGATAGATGCATACATCACCCATAAATTTTCTGTTGGTGACGCTTGGTTGATATTACTTGGCTTTACATATGGATATTCTTAGGTGATGTTTGATTGATTATTTTGTTGGTTGACTCCAGGCACTAAAAATTGGTAGCCGGTGTTAATGTAACAGAAATAGAAATCACCACACATTGACCACACATGTTGGCAGAGCAGCTTGCTGATCTCTTGGCATGAATCTTGGTGTTAATCATGCACCTATAATAGTTTAACTTTAATTACATTGACTATTTCATTCTCTTTGTAATCCTGTGCAATTATCCATTGTCTTTTTTTTTTTTTATCAGAATGTACAGAACTGATATAAATATACATTCATTTGCTGGTCTTGGTATCAATTAAACCAAGCTTTCCACAAATCTTTCTTGGTTTCAGAGCCTTCTTTTGCTCACGCTTGATCCTAAAGCAAATGGCCTCTTCAAACAGCACCACTCCTATTGTTTTCAAGGCACCAAACATCTCTCAATTCATTTCGGTGAAAATGGATGGTAGAAACTATTTGAATTGGACATCTCTGTGTGTTCCTGCATTGAGAAGTCATGATCTCCTGGACTTCGTGCATGGATCTAAACCGTGCCCAGAAAATTACTTACTTGATGATCAGAACAAGCCAACAATGGAAATCAATCCCGCCTTCCTGCTTTGGCACAAGAAGGATCTGTTTGTTCTTGGACTTCTCAACTCCACACTTACATACCAAGTTTTACCATCTGTGTATGGTTTAAACTCTGCTAAGCAGGTTTGGACAGCCTTAGCCAACAAATACGTGTCTCAAGCACATTCTAGAGTTAGCACCCTTAAATGACAACTACAAAGTTTACACAAAGGAGGGAAGAATGGCACTGAGTTCTTGAATAGTGCAAAGATATATGCAAAAATCTTGCCGCCGTCGGAAAGCCTATAGATGAGGATGATCTGATCTCTTATATTATAGGAGGTCTAAATCTGTCCTTCAACCCTTTTATTGCCTCTTGTTCATTTTCTCTACAGAAAAATACAATAAGTTTCGATGAGTTTCAATCTGAACTGCTATCATATGAGACTCTTCTTGAAAATCAAAATCAGCATGCTATCATGGAGAACCACAATTTTGCAATGCTTGCTACATCCAAAGATCATTCTCACAATGGTCCAATGAGGCCAAAGAATTATAACTTTTCTCCTAATTGCAGGCAATTTCAGCATGACAATTCGCACGCCAAATAGAAAACTTTCACCTCTTCAATGCAACCATCGAATCTCAATAATGACTCTTCTAATCCACAGTCTTCTAAACGTAATTTTTCAACTACTATACGCATGGCATGCCAGATTCTTGGAAAAACAAATCATGAAGCCCTGGATTGTTTCCATAAGAGGATTATAGTTATCAAGGACAGCATCCGCCTTCACAACTTGCTGATATGGTAGCTCACAGCAATGGACTTCATGAAGATAACGCTTGGTATGTCGACAACAGAGCAAATCAGCATATTATGAATGATGTGGCAACTCTTACCCTTTAGAATATGGCAAGAATGAATCAATAGCTATGGGTAATAATAATGGCCTTGAAATCCAAAACACAGGTTCTTTCTCCCTAAACACTCCACAATCAACATTTTACTTCAGCTATTCTAATGCTATGACCAATCTCTTATCCATTAATCATTTTTGTAGTGATAATGATTGCTATTTCGTTCTAACGGATTCTTGTTATTTCGTCAAGGACAATGAAATAGGAAAATCTTTTCTGGAGGGATGAGTAAAGGCGGCCTCTATCCTAGCGTCTCAATAAAAACACGATAAATCAATGTTGTGCACAAGTAGACCTCTTTAGTGTCAAAATTCCCTCAGATGTATGGCATGAAAGAATAGGTCATCCTTCAGGTAAAGTCATAAAGTGAATCATTTCTTCTTTCAAGCTTCCTCTTCATGGGTCGGCCTCTCAAGATTTCTTGTGTCTAGCCTGTCAGTTGGGAAAAGCAAAAAATCTTCCTTTCAATGATTCATATAGAGTTTCTTTAGGTCAATTAGAAATTATTCACCCTCATGTATGAGTATCCCCTACTAAATCTTGGGATGGTTATCTCTATTATGTGATTTTTATTGACAACTACTCTAGATTTACATGGTTTTACCCTATTTCTCTTAAATCAAAGATCTTTTCTCGTTTTGTCAAATTCAAATTATTAGTTGAAAATTTATTTTCGTGCAAGATTAAACAATTCCAAACCGATAACGGTGGTGAATATACCTCAAACAAATTTGTCTCTTTTCTAAACTCTAATGGTATCACCACCATTTGACTTGCCCCTATACATCCCAACAAAATGGGATTGCTTAGCGTAAACACCGTCATATCATGGAAATTGGACTTTCTCTTTTAGCCCAATCCAACCCTCCTTCTTGTTTCTAGGTATATGCATTTTCTACTGCCGTTCACTTAATCAACCTCTTGCCTACCCCTTTACTAAATTTCGAGTCTCGTTATAGAAAATTATTCAATAGAACCCCTGACTGTTCCCACATTAGGACCTTTGGGTGTGCTTGCTATCCTTTATTAAGGCCATACACAACTAGTAAACTTGCCTTTAGGAGCAAACAATGTATTTTATTGGGATATTCTTCCAATTATAAAGGATATCATTGTCTAGACCCAATCTCAAAAAAGGTCTACTTGTCACGACATGTGGTGTTTGATGAACACTCGTTCCTTGCACGGAGAAAGTTGGACGCCTCTCTTCCTTCTAGCTCATCCCCACGTAATTTAATTTATCTCTTACCAAATCAGTTTTCCAATTCACTCGCATCTCTCCAGTAAATTTCTTCTAGCCAATAGCATCATCCTCTACTTTCCTTTCCAATCTAGATATCACAACAACATGTCCTTCTTCATTAGAAGACAACAACCCATTAATTCATTCTCAACCTTCTTTATCAACTCCCCAAAATACGGTACCACCACCTCATTCCTTACCCAATTAAAACTCTCTCCCAAATCACTCCTCTTATTCAATTTTTGATCCTGATAATACTTATCCACTAAATGTCCCTGAAAACCTCTCCAATATTCCATCTTCTACACGTATACCATCCAAAATGAACTTAATCCCACATTCTCAGAATAAGCTATCTACGACACGTACGATTACACATTTACAAACCTGTTTTCTTCGTCCCAAAATATTTCTTGAATATATATCCTTCTACTCCACCAAATATCCTCTCATTGCTCTTACCACAACATCTTCATTCATTGAGCCCAAAACCTTTTCTCAAGCCGTGACTTCTGAAGATTGGAGGATTGCCATGGACCAAGAATATGCCGCATTACTGGAAAATAAAACTTGGACCTTTTGTCCTCGTCCCATTAATCAGAACATAGTTAAGACAAAGTGGGTGTATAAAATCAAATAGAAGGCAGATGGAACTATAGATCATCGAAAAGCAAGGTTAGTTGTTAAAGGCTTTGGGCAAATACAAGGCATTGATTTCTCTAAAACATTTAGTCCTGTTATTAAACCTGCTACCGTGAGACTGATCTTAGCAATTGCAGTCCACTTTAATTGGAATATTCATCAATTAGATGTTTCCAAAGCCTTGTTACATTGCACTATTGATAAGGAAGTCTACATTGAACAACGTCGAGGTTATTTTGATTCTAATTATCATGAATATGTCTGCAAGCTCAACAAAGCCCTCTATGGACTCAAGCAAGCTCCACAAGCCTGGTTCAAATGCCTCAATTTTTCTAGAGGAATTGGGTTTTATTGGCTCTCAGGAGGATCACTTTCTTTTTACCTTTTAGCAAGATTCTTATTTATATTCTTGTATATGTTGATGATATCCTTATCGCTGGACATAGTAATGCATTCATTTCATCCTTGATTGCCATGCTTCACACTAAATTTACCTTAAAGGATCTTGGCCATCTTAATTTCTTTCTTGGTATTCAAGTGGTTCGAGATTTTCATGGCCTTCATCTCCATCAAAGCAAATATATTATTGACATACTACATTGGGAAAAGATGGTAGGTGCCAAGCCCTATAATGCCCCTTATGTAGCTGGAAGCAAACTCTCTTCTCATTCTGAGGATTCCTTAACTAACATCACAGAGTATCGTCAAACTGTGGGGACTCTTCAACATTGTACTCTCACAAGCCCTGAAATTGCCTTCTTCGTGAACTAATTATGCCAACATATGCATTTACCCACTATAGAACATGAGTTCGCTACCAAGTGTGTTCTTCGCTAATTAAAGGGTATTGTTGATCATTGCCTATACTACACTCGTGGCTTTTTCAACTTGCGTGCATACTCTGACTCAGATTGGGTTGGGGATCCAGATGATCGTCGATCTACCATAGGTTATGTTGTTTTTCTTGGTCCCTGCCTAGTCTCATGGTGTGCAACAATTTTTCTAGAGGAATTGGGTTTTATTGGCTCTCAGGAGGATCACTTTCTTTTTACCTTTTAGCAAGATTCTTATTTATATTCTTGTATATGTTGATGATATCCTTATCGCTGGACATAGTAATGCATTCATTTCATCCTTGATTGCCATGCTTCACACTAAATTTACCTTAAAGGATCTTGGCCATCTTAATTTCTTTCTTGGTATTCAAGTGGTTCGAGATTTTCATGGCCTTCATCTCCATCAAAGCAAATATATTATTGATATACTACATTGGGCAAAGATGGTAGGTGCCAAGCCCTATAATGCCCCTTATGTAGCTGGAAGCAAACTCTCTTCTCATTCTGAGGATTCCTTAACTAACATCACAGAGTATCGTCAAACTGTGGGGACTCTTCAACATTGTACTCTCACAAGCCCTGAAATTGCCTTCTCCATGAGCAAATTATGCCAACATTTGCATTTACCCAATACAGAACATTAGTTCGCTACCAAGTGTGTTCTTCACTATTTAAAGGGTATTGTTGATCATGGCCTATACTACACTCGTGGCTTTTTCAACTTGCGTGCATACTCTGACTCAGATTGGGTTGGGGATCCAGATGATCGTCGATCTACCATAGGTTATGTTGTTTTTCTTGGTCCCTGCCTAGTCTCATGGTGTGCAAAGAAGCAACCTATAGTCTCATGATCAAGTACAAAGGCTGAATTTTGTGCTCTTGCAATGAGAGTTGCTGAAGTTTATTGGGTTTGAATGGTTCTCAAGACTTTACATATTTCATAGGCATTTCATCTTGTTATTCATTGTGATAATATGGGTGCAATTTCCCTTGCCTCCAATTCGATTTTTCATGCTCGCACCAAACAGGTTGACGCTGATGTTCACTTTATTCGCGAGAAGGTTCTCAACAAAGATGTTGTTATTTGTTTCGTTTCAATTGCAGACCAACTTTTTGATCTCTTTACAAAAGGACTTTCCTCATCTCATTTTTGCTCCCTACGAGACAAGCTTATGGTGTGTACACTTCCCATTCACTTTCGGGGGATGTTAATGTAATAGAAACCGAAATCACCATAGACTGACCACACATCTTGGCATGAATCTTGGTGTTAATCATGCACCTATAATAGTCTAATTTTAATTACATTGATTATTTCCTTCTTTTTGTAATACTGTGTAATTATCCATTGTCCTTTCCTTTTTTATCACAATGTACAGAATTGATATAAATATACATTCATGTGCTGGTGTTGGTATCAATTGAACCAAGCCATTTACAAATCTTTATGCCGGATTCACCAATAGGCCTATGGTGAGAATATATTGTCCTTAAACAATTATTCTAACTGGGTCCGTTGAAATATTTTCGATTGTGAACCAATGATGAAATGTCACTTGAGCATTATGTACAAAAGAGTGTAAATCCTGATGTACATGAAGCGAAACTAGTTGGTAAATCAACTATAATTTTTTTGCAGGTAACTTTCAACTAAAAATAACAATTGTAGTCCATTGAAATATTTTCAACTGTGGACCAATGATGAAATGCCACATGAGCATTATATACACAAAGGTGTAAACCTTGATGTGCATGCAGCAAAATTAGTTGGTAAATTAACCACAATTTTTTGTTAGGTAACCTTCAACTACCTTAAAATAACAATTGTAGTCCATTGAAATATTTTCGATTGTGTTGGTTAATAGAAATGGATTTTGTAGCTTTACCAACGGAAAATCTATAGACACAGCCCAGTATTGGTAATATGTACACAAAATAATTGAACTACAGCATCAAAGCCTTTTTTTTTTTTTGGGTACCATAATGAGATCCATTGCTTTTGTCTTTCATGTTTAATACATATTTGTTAGAAATTAAAATTAAATTTTTTATCGAAATTAAAGTTAACAATTAATTTTAACCACATATTTTATCGAATTCACAACTTTTTAATTACATATTCCATGAGCTTTTATTAAACTCTACTAAAAATTTGATTTCAATCTTCATCAAACAGGGCTTAAAGTTTCACAGAAAACGTATCTTACTCCCTTGTGTTACATAACTTCTAAATATAATAGTGTGTATTTGTACTTTAGTTGACTGCCCCAAGCTTGGATGGAGTTTGAGTGATGTAGAGATGAAAAGAGGCTCGAAACAATCAAGTTGGTGTGCTTCAGGCAAGAGAAAGATGAAAGGGCTCTTGTTGATAGAGAAAGTTTACCTCTGGCTCAGTAGAAGAAAAGCGAAGAAATCAATGCAATGAAGAGATATAAAAAGAGTGAGAAAGTTGGACAAATTGTTCGGATCATCATACAATCTCTTGAGATTTTTCACTAGTGTAAGAAACATCAAAGAGTAGAGTTTCACACTCGTGAAAACTGAAAAGCCTTCGGAACAATTTTGGGTGAGTGAAATACCAAAAGCAAAGCAGCCCCCTTAGCTCAAGTTCGTCTTTAAATCATTCAAGTTGGGTACTATCACTTCCAATTTCTTTGAGATTGATCCTCCATCTTCCCAAACTCATCACTTTGGTTCTTCAAATTTAATCCTCTAAAATTGTGTAATTGTAAAGCATGCATAACACACAAAAAGTATACTTTGATTGACCAACTCTTTTTGTTACGACTAGAGAGAACTTTAGGTTTCATGTACATACAAGCTCATTTTTTCCTTGGTCCATAGAGACAAAATCTAATGATTTTATCTCTATGCAGATCCAAAATTTTCCATTCCCTAACTAAAGGATAAGAGGGTTAGGAGTGTAGATTTTATACGATAAGTATTTTTTCATAAGTGGAGTGATCACGTACTTCTTTCGGTTTGAATAGGGGTGTCATGATTGCACACTCATTTTCTCTAGCATTATTGGGCATTCCTCAAAAAGAAAGTCGGCGAACATAGTAATCCAAATGGTCAAGGAACTTAATTTAAGTTTACTCCATCTTAAACTATTAACCCTGAAGTATCATCAACCCTTGTATATTGTTTGTTTATTTTATATTTATGCAATTTGGAATTTTACTCTTATCATATAATGACTCATTTAAACTTTTAAACAGGTTGAATTGTTATGTTCAGCTCTCTCTCTCTCTATTTTTATTTTTTTTATTTTTTTTGGGTAATACTATATTAAGCCTTGGCATGGAATCTTATAATATCTACCTTATTAAGAAGATCGCCTTGATAGTGGTTACATGTTTCAAATCAAATATCGTTCGGATATCCGTTGAAACCTTTGAATATCTAATGGCAAATAACCTCGTCTTCTACTTGAATCAATATTATATATACAACTTTCATATATATTAAATTTCTCATAATACTTTCTGCAAAATGAATATATAAGTCAATATGATGCAGCGAAAGAAATGAATTCAAGTGAAAACCTTAAAATCACGAAATTTGGAATCCATCAAATTAAATAGAAAATAAACTTCACGAATTTTATAATGAATAATAATGAAAAAAAAATGAACTAACCCTTTATTTATAAGGGTTTACATGGAAACATAGTATAAAACAACTAAAAGTAATGAAAACAAAGTCTAAACAAATTAGAATCGCAAAAAAATAGTAAAATAAATGAATTGACAAAAATAGCGCCATAACTTTAAAAAATCAGTTTTCGAGCCCTAAACGAACTCCAATGATTCGTTCATCATACGTCACGGCATAGTACTCTTTCCAAAAATCGTCCATGGGCTCGATCCGGAATTAAGATATTTTATTTCTACTAATACTCTTTTTTCAATATATCCATTATGTCCTATATCGCAATATAATCATCAACATGGTATGAGGAATTCCATGAATTAATAGTGGTAAACTATGATCTATTCAAACTTTTAATTTTGTATATTCACAGTCAATATTATTATATTTTAGTCCATGTATGATCACTTTCATGACTTGTTCATAGTACTTATCTGTACGTTAATTGTACCTTTTCTTTTCAATTATCCTACCAATTTTTTTTAATTTTTAAATGATATCTTTCATCCCATCCTTTATAATGAAAAGGTAACTTAAAATTGACGTGCTTTTCAC
>NC_036253.1:4013834-4031030 GCF_002742605.1 Olea europaea var. sylvestris | reverse complement strand
TTGATTTATATTTAATTAATTGAATCATTTTCAAGCTGAGATATTGTGTAAAATAATAAAAATGAATCACAGTATTATCAAGTTGTTCTTTTCATTTTTTTTATTAACACAAACTCATTCAAAGACATTATTATAAAGCAATCATAAATACTCAGTCTTGATTGATTCAGTCATCACTTATTATTCACATTTGATTAAAATAAAATATGTTAAATTGGGTAGTTGCTTCGTTTATCTATAAATACCTCTTCTCACTTGTATATTAACACAAACATTTGAAATTAAGAGTACAAAAGAGATGGTTAAACTCAACAAGACTACTGTTCTTGCTCTCTTCTTCTGCTTTCTCATTTTTGCAGCCTACGGTAGGTAGTTTTGCACTCCATGAGCGGATAGTTAATTTTTCATTACTAGTTTCATTGTGGAAAACATTGTCATGTTCAGAGCATAGGACTGAACAAGATTTGTTGAAAGAACTACTCTATTTTTTTCACGTTTAATCAAGTCTAATTCTATCTAGTTGAATGTAACAAGATATGTCATCACCTTATTCATTATTTTTCCATGCACCATGCATATGATTATCATGAGAAAATAACCCGAGACAGTTTAACGAACCCTTTTTCTATCTCTCACCCCAAGATAGTGCACGTCGCATCATAGTTTTTTTGACATTTTCTCACCAAAAAAATATTCCTATATATGTGTTGTTTCAAGTGAATTTTGGCTTGTTTTTCATTTTTCTTAATATGATAAGAAACTTACAGAATATATACAATTGAGTAAGATTAATGCCTACCATAAAAGAAGTGTTCTTAAAAGTAAAGTAAAATATATCGAAGATACTATTTATCTTTCCTGATCCAATTTTTATGCAGAGATGCAAACAGGGGAGGCAAAACCTTGCACAAAACTCAGCAAAGGATGGCGTGGGTTGTGTGCTCCTAAAAAATGCAGCAGTTACTGTATTCACCACGAGGGAGCTTACCATGGTGCTTGTCTAAAAAATCACCATAATAAGCATTATGGTTGCTACTGCTACTACCGTCATTGCTAATCAATGAACCTTATATAGTAACGTCATCCGTTACTACATAGTTCCATGTACTTGTTGGAGGTCACACCTTGTGCCTGTCTGCAAGTTTGTACTGTGTTTATGTTTCCATTAATATTGCAATCCTCGAGTGCTTTCCTTTTAAAAAAATAAATGCTGCCTGTGCGAGCTCTTGCAGCAAGTGGTGTCAGTTGTGTCCATCAGTTTCTGTTACTTTGTTGTATTTGTATTACCTTAATAATGAAGATTGTAAAGTTTCTTGTAGTCTGTTTCTTGATAAAAGTATAAACTGGTCCGATTTGTTAAAGATGAGCATAATATTTTATATGAGATGGTTTGATGAGGCATTAGAGTAAGTAAATGTAAAATTCTCGTTGTCCTCCATCTATGAAGATTGTGCATGTATTAGCCGCCTTTTGATAAAAATGAATGGGTGTTCATGTGAGATGGAAAGTGTAAAGACTATTAACAACTTAAGATTTTAGATGATGTGGTTTAGCATCACCCAACTTAAATGTGTATTGATTTGAAAGGTTGTGAATTGAGAAAGATAATATGAAAGTACAAGGTTGCAAGTTGGATTTGAAAAACATTCAATAGACGGTTGCAAGTTGGACTTGAAAAACATCATTTTCTATTTATAATGCATAATTATATGCCATTATACCATTGTAGTGTAAAGATTTAGGGTTTTATGTTAAAAGATCAATTTTACTAAGAGTAGTCCAATACCTTATATGTTACTCTATATTTCAGTACTTAACTGATGTTGAATTTATCCCTTAACAAATATAGCCCACGTTTGGTTTTGATTAAAATTTGATTTCAGTCTAGATTAAAGTCAAATATATATTAACCATATCATTTATGGATTCCACAACTTTTCAACCACACATTTCAAAAATTTCTGTCACAATCTACTAAAAAACCTGATTTTAATTTTCACCAAACATCCTCATAATAAAATAGTAACAACAGTTGTCATTCGCTAAGTTAATTCTACATTATTTTGCAATATTTACTACAGACTCAGAAAGAAGAAATTTTTTGAAGATGAAGTCAAAAGATCATGTTAGAAAAACATTTGTTTCTTTCGTCATAAAGATTTAGATCTCGATCATAATAGAGACATGGAGAAGAGAAGGATTGACTTTGAATAGTTCCATGTATCTAGGCTCATGATCATCAAGAGTTCAGGTGATAATTACGTGATATTTCATTACCTTATCATTTTAAAAGTACAGATATGAAATTTTCTTTTCTCATATATTTACTCTTTTACTATATATATACTAGTACACCACACGTTCGTTGCATGTGATTTATAGCGATATTGTTATGAAATTCAATTTTCTATAAATTTAATAAATCAAATACATTTAGCGAATTTTACTTTCACTCATGAAACTTTATGTATTTATTATCAAGTTTAAATTGTAAAAATAAAAATAAAAAAAATAGTAATTTATATATTTGATTAAAGTTGAAAACTATATTATCTAAAGTGGCGTCAGTTGTGTCCATCAGTTCGGGTTACTTTGTTGTATTTGTATTACCTTAATAATGATGGTTAAGTTTCTTGTAGTTTCTTTCTTCATCAAGGTATAAAGTGGTCCGATGAGTTAGAGATGAGTATAATATTTTATACGAGATGGTTTGATGTGGCATTAGAGTAAGTAAATGTGCAGAGTAAAATTCTTGTTGTCATCCATCTATGAAGATTTTGCATGTATTAACCGCCTTTTGATAAAAATGAATGGGTGTTCACATGAGATGGAAAGTGTAAAGACTATAACAACTTAAGATTTTAGAGGACGTGGTTTAGCATCACCCAACTTAAATGTGTATTGATTTGAAAGGTTGTGAATTGAGAAAGATAATATGAAAGTACAAGGTTGCAAGTTGGATTTGACAAACATACAATAGAATGAAAATATTATTTATTTGTGATGAAAACCTCAATGCTTGGGTTTTGTTTAACCAACATCACCACCTAACCAAAGCTAAATACTAATACACAATTTGGGCCATCCTCAAATTGTACTGGTTGTTTCCAGGTCGAGCCAAGTGCTATAATATCCATATAATTATCCAATACCGTTTTAAATCATCATCCGAATTTATTAGGTATCAAAAGCCAACAATATCACCCCCAAAATGTATGATATCTATTTAAAATGCATAATTATAGGTCGTAATACCATCATTGGACACCCATATATATATTTGGACATAGCTGGAACCATCATAAAAACTTGATTTTGATTAGCCATGGTTATGAAACTGAGGCAAATAAAGCATCATAAACACATTTAGCCTCTATTTGACAACTATTATTTGATATTTGAGCTATTAGAATGTTTTTAATGATATTTCAATAATTTTTCATTTTTCGTAAAATGGAGAACTCTTCGCCTATGAATTATCCACAGGTGAAAAAGTCTCCACGAGTTATGGTCATCACCAACGGAATGATTATTGAAGATAGACGGAGACATCCATAAATTTTCCCGTAGGTAATGCTTGGTTGACATTACTTGGCTTTACATATGGATATTCTGTCGTAGGTGATGTATGATTGATTTGTGGATTGACTACACACACTGAAATTGGTAGCATGATTCATGAATAGGCTTGTGATGAAAATATACTATCGGTAAAGAATTATTCTATATGTACATTAGGATTTATACACTGATGTACATAATGTCCAAATGGCATTTCATCATTGATGGGTATTGGACACTATGTACACCTAGTTGTAGTGAAACCCGTTGGTAAATTAAGTACAATTTTTTTGTAGGTAACTTTCAACTACCTTAAAATAACAATTCTTGTTCGTTGAAATATTTTCGGTTGTGCTTGTTAATAGAAATGGATTTTGTGCTTCTCCAATGGAAAATTCAAAGACACGGTCTAATAATGTTAATATGTACCCAAAATAATTGAATTGCTGCAATAAAGGATTTTTATTTATTTTTTATTTTTTCTGGGTACCATAATGAGATCCATTGCTTTTATCTTTCATGTTTATAAAATACATGTTTTAAGGAAATTAAAATTTAGATTTTTATCCAAATTAAAGTCAACAATTAATTCTAACTACATATTTCATAAAATCCATAGCTTCTCAACCACATATTTTATGAATTTTTACCAAAATCTACTAAAAATATGATTTCAATCTCCATTAGATTGGGGCTTAAAGTTCATAGTAAACATACCTTGCACCCATTTGTTACATAATTGCTAGTTATTATAGTGTGTATTTGTACCTTAGTTGACTGCCCCAAGCTTGGATGGAGTTTGAGAAAAGTAGAGATGAAAAGAGGCTCGAAACAATCAAGTTGGTGTGCTCCATGCAATAGGAAGATGAAAGGGCATGTTCACAAATAAAAACTATCTCTGGCTCAGTAGAAGAAATAAGTTACCTTAGCGAAGAAATCAGTGCAAGGAAGAGGCATAGAAAGAGTGAAAAAGCTTGACAAAGTGTTCGGATCATTGTACAATGTCTCGAGATTTTTCACTAGCATAAAAAACATCAAAGAGTAGTGTTTCGCACCCATGAAAACTGAAAAAGCGACCTTCAGAACAATTTCGCGTGGGAAAACCAAAGCAAAGTAGCCCCCTTAGGTTCACATTTCGTCCTTCCATCTTTAAATTGTTCAAGTTAGGATCTATCACTTCCAATTGCTTTGAGATTGATCCTCCATCTTCCCAAACTCATAACTTTGGTCCTTCATCTTTTATGTTCTTCAAATTTGATCCTGTAATATTGTGTGATTGTCAAGGACGCATAACATGCAAAAAGTATACTTTGATCGATTAACTTCTTTCGTTACGGCTAGAGAGAACATTAGGTTTCATGTACATGCCGAGCCCATTAATTTTCTCATTAGTCCATAGAGACAAAATTTAATGATTTTTTCTTTATGCAAATCCAAAATATTCGCTTAGGTTTCCCTCAAAGTATACAATATGTTCTTCCAACTAATTTTTCATAAGTAAGTTGATCACATACATCTTTGAATAGGATGTCATTATCGCGCACTCGTTTTCTCTTTTTATTGGCCACTCCACCTCATTTAAACTTTTAAATGGACCGAATTGTTATGTTCAGTTTCTTTTCTTTTCTTCTCTTCTTCTTCCCTTTTTTGTTTTTTTTGTTTTTTGTTTTGTAATACTAAGTTAAGCCTTGGTGAAGAATCTTAAAATATGAAAAGATTGCCTTTATAGTGGTTATATGTTTTTAAATCAAATATCGTTTGGACATCCGTTGAAAACTTTGAATACCCAATGTCAAATAACCTCGTCTTCTACTTGATTCAATATTATATACAACATTTGTATTTATTAAATTTCTTGTAATTCTTTATGCAAAATGAATATACAAATCAATATGATCATCAACATGGTTTGAGGAAGTCCAAGAATTCATAGTGGGAAACTATGATCTATTCAAACTTTTAATTTGGTACTTTCACGGTCAACATTATTATATGTTATTCCATGTACGATCACTTTCATGACTTGTTCATAGTACTCACTTGTACGTTTATCGTATCATTTTCTCTTCAATTATCCTAACAAATTTAAAAAATAAAAAAAATAAAAGATTGCTTTCATCCTGTCCTTTATAATGAGAAGGCAACTTAAAATTGACATGTTTTTTTAAGTATATGGGCATTGATTCAAACAAGGATTAAAAGATCAAAAAGTCTAATGTCCCCTCTTCATGTTATTATATATATGAATCTATTGCCAATATATCTTGCTGATTTCACATTTATACTAATTTTATGCATTGCATTCTTCCTTCTACGACACGATTCTTCGTGTATATAAACATATTTAACAACAATAGAAATTGAATTATAATTTATGAATTATTATAGTAAAAGGAAGTATCTGAAAGAATTTTTTCACATCTATTTCAAAAATCAATTTACATTGAAGTAAATAAAATAAATTATATGAACAAATTATTATGATGGGCTTATAGCGAGCATAAATATTTTCTCTTATAATTGACACCGCATTTTTGGCTGATTGAACCATATCCAAAAACGAGGTACTCGACCATTTTGGCATGAGCATAGAATTTCGTTTGATTTAATCGATATTTTAAACTGCAGGTTTGGTGAAGACTTTAGATTGTCAACCAGCTACAAGTAGTTTTATCCTTATCATTGATCTATACATAATTAATTGAATCATTTTCAAGCTGAGATAACGTGTTAAAAAACATGAATCATAATATTATCATTTATTTATTTATTTATTATTATTATTATTATTATTATTTTTATTTTTTAATTTTTTGTACACAAACTCATTCAAAGACATTATTACAAAGCAGTCATAAATATCAGTCTTGATTGATTCAGTCATCACTCATTATTCAAATTTGATTAAAAAAATATGTTGAATTGTGCAGTTGCTTCGTTTATCTATAAATACATCTTCTTACTCCTATATTATCACAAACACTTGAAATTAAGAGTACATAGAGATGGCCAAACTCAACAAGACTACTTTTCTTGCTCTCTTCTTCTGCTTCCTCATTTTTGCAGCCTACGGTAGGTAGTTTTGCACTCCATGAGCGGATGGTTAATTTTCCATTTACTGGTTTCATTGTGGAAAACATTGTCATGTTCAGTACATAGGACTGAACAAGATTTGTTGAAAGAAGTACTCTATTTTTTTCACGTTTAATCAAGTCTAATTCTGTCTAGTTGAATGTAACAAGATATATCATCACCTTATTCATTATTTTTCCATGCACCATGCATATGATTATCATGAGAAAATAACCCGACAGTTTAACGAACCCTTTTTCCATCTCTCACCCCAAGATGGTGCACGTCGCATAATAGTTTTTTTGACATTTTCTCACCAAAATAAATAAATAAATATCCAATATATGTGTGGTATCAAGTGAATTTTGGCTTGTTTTTCGTTTTTCTTAATATGAAAAGAAACTTACAGAATATATACAATTTAGTAAAAGAAGTGTTCTTAATAGTAAAGGAAAATATAGACGTAAATTTATCAAATAACTGATACTATTTATCTTTCCCGATCCAACTTTTGTGCAGAGATGCAAACGGGGGAAGCAAAACCTTGCACAAAACTTAGCAAAGGATGGCGTGGGTTGTGTGCTCCTCATAAATGCAGCAGTTACTGTATTCACCATGAGGGAGCTTACCACGGTGCTTGTCTAAAAAATCGCCATAGTAAGCATTATGGTTGCTACTGTTACTACCGTCATTGCTAATCAATGAACCTTATATAATCACGTCGTCTGTTACTACATGGTTCCATGTACTTGTTGGAGGTCAAGTCTTGTACCTGTCTGCAAGATTGTACTGTGTTTATGTTTCCAGTAATCCTCGAGTGCTTTCGTTTTAAAAAATAGCAGTTGCCTGTGTAAGCTCTTGCAGCAAGTGGTGTCAGTTGTGTCCATCAGTTTGTGTTACTTTGTGGTGTTTGTATTACCTAAACAATGAAGATTGTTAAGTTTCTTATAGTCTGTTTCTTGTTCAAAATATAAAGTGGTCGGATGTGTTAAAGACAGGATTTAAATAAATAAATTTGTTTACTCATTGAGAATAAAATTTTATATGAGGTGGTTTGAACTGGTATTAGTATAAGTAAATATTCAGAGTAAAATTCTCCTTGTCATCCATCTAGGAAGAATGTGCATGTATTAGTCGCCTTTGATAAAAATGAATAGGTGTTCACATGAGATGGACTACTTGAAGTTAACAACTTAAGATTTTAGATGCTATAGTTTAAAACATTATCCAACTTAAATATGTATTGATTTGAAAGGTTGTGAATCAATAAAGATAATATGAAAGTACTATTGGACCCAGAGAGATTGTAATAAATGAGATTCATGACGCGATATGAAGTAATAAAGATCGCAACCAAAAACAAGATTTAAAAGTGAAGAAATTAACAAAGAGAGTTAATCGCAGAAGTACGAAATTTTATTAATCGACACTATGGAGAGAAATATAAGAACTCAACAATTTTTGTTTGAACAAAATTGAAAGAGAAGAAAAGGTCGAAATAATGTGAAGTAAGAAAATAATATATTTTCATAAAAATCACGTGAAATATAAAGAAACTAAATTTCCCATATGAAAATAAGGAAACAATTTATTTCTAAAGAAAAAATCCACCCTAATTTGGTCACAAACCCAACAATCTCCACCTTGTCCTAAATTCTGATGCAACGAATGAAACTCCAAGATTTCAAATTCGTCTGCATCAAAATAACCAATCTCCTCAACGCAGTAACTAAAACTCTTCAAACCAAACCATAATCCTCTGCAAGGCATCCACAAGCGATATTTGAACCCAAATCCTAGGTTCCCAAAATTTCACCGAGGAATTACTGTTGACCGAACAAGGTCGAAACACACTTTGTAGCAGAAACCATACTATATGCTGGATCAGAAGGCCCATTGCTAGAATTATCGCCTTCAACGTTCCCAAAAGCATCCCAAATATTATTAACATCATGGCACCTACGCTCCATGAGTCAAACCTTAGCAAATGAACACAGGGTATCTGCTGAAATTGTTGGCTAAGCGGAATCTCCAATGCTCCCCTAAGCAATGTTCTGAACCGATCCAGAGCCCATCACAAGAGATATTGTACCAAATTGAATATCTACCACTATATTGAACTTGTCACGATGTCTCTTAACTGATTCTGCGCTTCTCTGCAAGAGGTACAATTGAGACTTCGTTCGTCCCTCAAGTACATCCCGGACACCTCTTCGGACCTTCAAAACTCCACCTCCAGAGAATTTATACCCTTTTGCATCTAGAGTACTAAGTGAGATGAGATTCCTTTTCAGGCCTGGAATATGTCGAACCTGATCAATTGTTTTGACTGTCCCATCCTGTTATCATAATCTGACGCGATCGATTCCATCAACACAGTAAAACTGGTTGTTTCCCATCACAACTTCATCTTGTTTGACAGCCTCATATGTCTTAAAGAAATTTCAATTGGAACACATATGATGTGAACATGCCGAATCAATAATCCATTCCACGTTAGGCTTAGATTCCATGTCAGATATCACGGTCAACATCACATCTTCGCCATCTAAAAAATCCTCAATTGTATTTGTTTCATCTGAAGTCAAAGGTTGCACTTCACGATTTATATCTAAATCACCTTTAACTTGCAACATATCACAATCTTTCCGAATATGTTCCTTACATCTGTAGTAGAAGCAAAACAAATTGCTGTTATTCTTCGATTTGCCCCTCCATCGCCCACCATGAGATATAAGAGCTTCCTCATCCCTCAATGTAGCTCTAACCAAATGCTTCAACTTCTCTTTTGAGAGCAAAGCATATTAGATGTCGTTTATAGTCAAAGTATCCCGACTATACAAAATGGTGTCTTGAACGACTCGTAAGAATCAGGCAACGAACATAACAAGATCAAGAGAAGATCTTCTTTATCGTACTTAACCTTCAACGTTTCTAAATCTGCGACAATTTTGAAAGCCCAAGAATGACTAACCAAGAGGGTGGTGAATTAGTTATTTAAACCTTTTTCGAAAATAAATGCTAATTTAATCAATTTACAAGTTAGATAATGAGCAAGCAAGATAATTTGAAAATAACAAAAGAAAATGGGAAGAAGATGCAAAAGATATGTTATGGAGGTTCGATCCAATCAATGATCTACATCTCCCGTTACAAACAATGCCTTTTCCATTAAATGTGATTAACTTATGGTGTAATCCAATCTTTATAACGCTTTTGGTGACTTAAAACCAAGGAGCACCAATCCTTTTACACCTTTGAGCTTTTCGGGACCTCAACTGACCCACAATCCAAAAACAACAATGAAATTACAGTTAAAAGTTTCTCTCTTAATTAATGATATGAACTTAATTAAGAATCAAGAGAGAAATAGGTACAACACTTCAATAATTGAGATATATGATTTTTACAAAGAATATAGCTCAAGTGTTGTATAAGAAAAACTTTAATTGAGATATATGACTTTTACAAATTTTTGATCATTCAAAAAGTTTTTCAAAAATTAAATGATTTAATCTTTTAAGAATTCAAAATTAAGGTAGAAAAGATCAATAAATGCTTCACTTTAATCCTAAAAAATTGTTGTGATAATTGTGGTAGAAAGTGGGGTATATATAGCCATTAAACAGTAAAAAATCTGTCAATCCGGACACGAGATCCAAACGTTCACTTGGGATCTGGATGGGTAACTAGCCATTTGAGAAACGATCATTAAAATGAATGTTGGGAGGTTCATCCAAACATCCAGATGGGCAAAAAAATGCCTCTACGAACTTTCTTCTTCGTGATGAAATTTTCATGCCGGTACTTGAAGGATTTTCTCACTTATTGTATAGATAAATATTTTATAAATATATAATCTTGAAAATCGAGATACTTATCTTTTGAAAAATAATATTTATGCAAGTATTGTTTGTCGTGAAAGAGTCTCGTGCATAAAAATTGTTTGAGCTATAATCAATTTGAAATATTTTACATTTGAGCACAAAAACACATCTATAGCAAAAGTTTTCTATCTCTTCTTCCAATGTGATTTTTGATGCGAATGCTCGATTTCTACTTCCACGCTAGTTAATTCAATCGTTAAGCTTCAAAAAGTTTGTCCATGTGCGTGGTTCTTGATCTTGATTCTTCTGTCTTCATTCTTTGTTAGTTTCGCGAAAAAACACTACCAACACTCAATGCACACTCGAGGTTGACATTTCTCGGAAAAATTAACCCTACAATTTTCAATTAATATAGGCATTTTACAATTTTCAATTAATATAGACATTTCTCTGAAAAACTAACACTTAATGTACAAGTATAATACTTCGATTTGGTTAAAATTCGAAGACTTCTTCAGAAAATTCAAAAATAATAATTGGAACCGTGAATGTGAGAAGACATTACTATTCAATATTGCAAGATGCACTAATGAAGGAGTAGATAAGCACATTTTGGCATGGAAGACAACTGCACCTTAATACAATTAACAATTATAGTAAAATCTAATTACGTCCGTATGAATGATATGACAACGATATTCACATGGAGGCCAATAATAAGACCGCCTACATAACAAGCCCAATTTTCCATCAAATTAACTCATAAAAACATGCATTACTTTCTCCAAATTTGTGCATGTGAGTTGAGATAAAGAGAGGCACCTATTGCAATTCCAGCAACCTTTCGTGTTGAATAAGGCCTCATCTCGATTTACACAAGACAGATGGTATGCTTAGGGGCAACCCCTGGAAACAAAATGCAAGGCACAACTATTGATAAGCATTACAAACACATATAGCCAAGAACATATAATTTAGAATAGTGGTTTTATTCCCTTTTCAACTTAGAATTATGAAGGTTGAACACATTTTTTAGAACTTACTAGCAATCAATTAGCACAAGGTGTCCCAGCATCGAAACAAATTTCCTCTCCTACCTTCTTTCTAGCTGAAGCTTTTGGTGTGGCCTTACAACTCAAAGGAATTTTTGAATTCCTCACCCTAATCCAACTCCTATCTTTGTAGCTTTTTCAAGATGGTATGTAAACACCGTATCCACCATGTATGGTCGATCATCTCCAGATATTGGATCACCACCATTGTACCTTCACGAAAATATTTGTTGGTTACATTTCAGATTTGTATTTACCAGTTTGTCTTAATAAGAAATTAACATTCTAAAAGCTTGGTAAACAGCAGAAAGGTATAAAGATAAATAATAGTTCAGATGAACACAAAATAATAGTATTACTTTAAAGTTAGTTGATGCTCCTATTATATATGTATTCAATGTCTATGTATTCCTTGAGTTTATGTAAGGGTATTATCATCAATAATTTGATTTGTGTTCTCAACAATTGCATTTCCTTCTGCAAGGAAGTAACACTAGTGTGAAATTTTGATTTTTTTTAGACATTTTAAAATACAATTTAAAGCTAAATTACGTATCAAGTTTAAATCATAAGGTTCACATTCCATCTAACCAAATATGGGGTTGGAATGTTACCTGTAAATGATTGTCTAATAATTCCCTCAATTCTTTTTTTACTTTGCTCTTCCTGACTTCATATGGCTTGTGCTGAGCTTATGGATATATACATTTTTCTAGAAAGAAAACATTTGGTTAAGCTAAAAAAGTTCGCTTATAAGTAAATAAGTTTCAAAATAAGATTTTTCTTTATTCATCAAAATTACAAATGAGTATGTTAATTTTGAGAGGACGGTAACAGTTACTTTTAAAATAAGTATTTTATTTTCTTATTATTATTTTTTTTTATGATTTTAAAGTATTTTATCTTGAAATGTTTGAAAAAAGCAACTTTATCCCTTATGCCCATGCTATACGTGAATATCATCACCACCTAGTGAATCCAATTTGTATATAATTCAAATGAAGTATTGAGACCATTTGATAAACTGGATATTCCAGCCAAGAATGCATGCTACAACCGACATCATATTAGATAATTTTGCAGCACATATTACAATATCAGAGTGTTTAATTAACTTCAGTTGCTTCAGGTCTTCCATGTTTATAAGTTGAACTAAGATTTCTGTTAAAATAGAATAGTTTCTTCCGCTCCTTGTCAGACCTGCACAAATAATATCCTTTGACTATAATCAATTAAGAGTAAATGAAAACAAGAATTAATCATACAATCATAATGAAAAACCTAACGTTCGACCCAACTAACACCTAGAGGGGGGGGGGGGGGGAATAGGGGTTCATGCGGAATTAAAAAAACTTATCAATTAATTCGTGCAACAAGTCACAAGAATTAAAGTTTGTCCAGATTCATTCACATGTCTTAATTACTTATGTTGAATTACCGGTAACAATAAATAAATTAAAGCAATAAAAGAACACAACGAATGTTGACAGAGAAACCCCAATTGGGTAAAAACTCCAGGCTCAAGCCAGTAGAGATCCACTATTTGTAGAAGGTAACTTACAGTACGTCAGAACAATTGATCCCCTCAATTTTCTAACCTCCTTACTGTTTGAGAACAAGACTCTCCTGGATCTAGCAGATCTGTGCTACCATCCCAGTCTTGTGTGACTTCTACTTCCCGTGAATCGTCAAGCACTTCCACTCTTCAAGTCAGTTCTTCCCGGATCTTCAATCTGAGGATCTTCTGGAAGTTTTATAGGATTTAGAGAAGGTGGTGTTTTGGTGTTTCAAGGTGTGATGTTTTTCTGCAAAAGCCAAGGATTTTTTAATCTGAAGAGTTTAGAAGATTGTTTTGCTTTTTGAACCTTGGTGTGAAAGATATAAAGGATTAATCTCCAAGGATTTTAGAGTGAAGCAATAATATGGCTTCAATGTGTATTTTCTCCATGATCAACTCGAAGGAGACGAATGGTATTTATATGGCTCAACATATGGTCTTGTGGCGCGTCAAAAATTCGCGAGCTTTTAAATTTAATGTTGCCCAGATAAATAGGTCGCTCGAGCGAGGGACCAGCGTGACTCGAGCGACGTCCACTTCGCTCGAGCGACCTGCTGGCGAGGCTCTAGCGACAGTGGTTCTGCAATCTTGGCTCGAGCGATATCATGGCGTGACTCTAGCGAAATCTCGCGCCGTTTGCAACTTCGAGGCATCCATCACAACCCTAGACCTAGCCTTCAACACTTTGATTAATTGCAACTCAAGTCCGTGAACTATTGGACATTTGACACTTTGGTCCTTGACCTTACAATTATGACATTTTAATCCTTGACTTTACAATTATTACATTTTGGTCCTTGGTCACAGATTTGTCAATTACATATTTCCTAACAAACTCCCCCTTTGGCATTCTGTGACAAAAACACATTTGATAGTCAAGGGTGAAAATACATTGACTCCAACCTATCTACTATCTCTGCAATATCTTGTTGATCCTGTTTCCTGAAAAGGCAAAACTCAAAATACCATGTGAAAATGCAAGTGAAATGGGAACAGTAGTCAGAGACAAGATATACATTATATATATCATTAACCAGATTAAGAAGCAATCACAATGTATGTTTAAAACACCAATAACAAACATTAAGATTACAAAAACATCAAAAACTTAATCTAGTTAGAACATTGAATATATACTCATCAAGTTCTCATTAATTTACTCCAACCTACTCAAGTCAAATCAATCTAACTACGCTCAAATTACTCCCCCTTTTTGTCACAAAGGGCCAAAGAGCGCCAAAAAAATCACAAGAAAAATAAGCTAACAAGCAGCATCTGAAGAATCAGAGCCACTCTCAGCACTCGTGCTGGCCTCCAAATGATCTCGAATCCAGCGCAGCTGACGATGACAAACAGCAAGAGCACGGCGAAACGAAGTCATCTCAGCTGTCTGACGCTCCGAAGCAGCACGTAACTGCGTGATCTCAGCCAATATATGAGCCTGCTGCTCGATCAATGTAGTCATCGGACCCAAAAGAGGCACCAAGGGGTCAACTGGCAATGTAGCCACCCCAGGGACTGAAGTAGAAGCAGAGGGACCGGAAGAGCTGATCGGAATAGTAAGAGGAGGAGTGGAACGAGACGGAAGACAGACTCGAGAACCCCCAGTAAGAATATCAAATATAGGATCAAGGGGCTCGGAGGAATCAAAAACATCAAAAACTGCATCCGCAGTAGGAGCAAGAGCAGAAGAAGAAGAAGCGGGAATATGAGAGCGACTCTGATATATAGTCTGCTGTCCAATCGGACGTCCAATGCGTCGAGTCGAGCTCTCAGGAAAAGAAGCACCTAAGGCTAAGGCTACCCGATGAATCAAACAAGCATATGGTAACCCAATCCGACCCCCAAGAGTACGAAAAGAAGCCAAAATCTGCTGGCAAATAAAACTAGGGAGGTCAATCGAATCCCCGCGAAGTAATGCATATAAAAACCGGGCCCGCCCCATAGGTAAAAAAGAAGTATGGGCAACAGGCCAAAGGTTCGTGCACACAATGCGCAACAGAACCTGGCGATCAGTGGGTAAAGACCCAGTGGCCATCGCCGTAGGCCCCCCGACAGACGGAGTGTTCAAAATCGTTGACCGTACAAGGGAGTCGGCCGGAACAGAAGAGGGTAAAATATAGGGGTATGTAGGATGGGTAATCTCAGGAATACCTAAAGCCCTAGCTAAGGCAGAAGGAGTAACCCTAAAAGTATGACCCCGTAGAAAAGACCTAAATGAGGACCCATCAATGTCATGGATGTTAGCATAGAATTCCTGGACAAGGAGAGGGGGTAGAGGAGAGAGACCAACAAGTAAAGGCTCCCAACCCCTAGATACTAGAATGGCTGCTATCTCAACTGGTAGGTCAGAAAGGATTACCTCACGCTCCATGAGAACAGGGCGTAAGGAGAACTGGGACGTGAAGACCTCCTGAGCAGTAGCAGAAATGAACCTCGAACGACTGTATGAGGTCGAACCACTAGCAGGCTGGGAAGAGGGACGCGATCGCTTACGAGCCATCTGGCACACGTAAAGAGGCAAGAAATGAGACATATGAATAATGCAAGTGAAGTGATGCAACGTGACATGACACACGTGCACATACATGAGCCTAAAACAAAGATGTACCGAAAAACGCGAAACGACCCTACGAGCATAAATAGCCTGTCTCGTCACCCGACCAAGAAACCATGCACAAACACCAAGAAGAAGAACCATGCAAAAGGGAAACAACAAAACATGAAAAAAAATCAAACCTAAATAGACTAAGGCATTTCATCGAGCATGTGGCGTGCGGTTCTTTGGCACAACGTTCCAGGCACGCAAGATACGTAACCCCGTACCCAATCACACAACCACAAACTAGGTAACATCCCGAACAATATGAAACAAACGGCATGCAAATCGGATTTACGGAATGCAAGAACCAACGCGATGAACTTCGATGAAAAACATAACGAACACAAGCAAAATTTCAACACAATTCTCACAATGCCATGGAAAATATAAATCCAACGTGAAACAAACTTCATGGCAATGACGCTAAACAAGATATAGCCCAAGAATTTACGTAATAGAAGCAAAGAATCACGCAAAATGCAAAGAATTGAGGAAAAGACAAAAAAAATGAAAAAAATAAAAACATGGAAAGTTTACCTCAATTGAAGTTCAAAAATGGAATTTTGATGTTGAAATGATGTGTAATAACGTCGTAACACTCAATTAACAATATGAACAGATGAAATTCCAGAGGATTGTATGAAATTTGTGAAGAACTTGGAGAATTGTCAAACTGGAAACGCGAGAAATGAAGTTATAGTTCAAAACCTTGCACTGTCGCTCGAGCGAGGTTTAAGCAAGCCTCGAGCGAGAGTGAATCTATTATTATCGCTCGAGCGAGGTATGGAGCGAGCCTCGAGCGAAAATGCAACTTTCAAAAATAGCACCAAAATTTTGGATTCTTTAAAATATGGCATAACACTCTGAAAATTATGAAAATAGCCCTGAGTAACAAAATTTTAACGATGTGTAGCAAAATATGTAATCGAGCCCAACCTCGAGCGACGTACATTTCGCTCGAGCGATGGCTCAGCGTGAGTCCAGAGAAGTTGGTTCTGCAATTGTGGCTCGAGCGAGGTCAGGGCGAGACTCTAGCGAAATCAAAGCACCGCTTGCATCTTCGAGGCATCCCACACAACCCTAGACCTAGCCTATAAACTTTAGTTAATTGCAACTCTAGACCCTGAACTATTGGACATTGACAATTTGGTCCTTGGTCACAGATTTGCCAATTACATATTTTCCTAACAAACTCCCCCTTTGGCATTCTGTGACAAAAACACATTTGACAGTCAAGGATAAAAAACAAATTGACTCTAAACAAACTTTTTTTTTAACAAACAAATTTAAGTGCAATGCTATCCTCATTAGGCGACATAGATGACCCCCGTAACGAACGTTGGGCCGGTGACTCCCAAGTCAGACGACCTTAGGGCACCAGGTTAAAAACCCCTTGGGCTTAATAGTTCGAGTCAAATAGGCCCCAAACATAGCAAAAGTTCGACAATATACAATAAACGTGGGGAAAGACATTATGATTAGGTGACACTCGTCCTAGATCAAGTCAAATGGACACACAACCCC
>NC_036253.1:3979077-4013207 GCF_002742605.1 Olea europaea var. sylvestris | reverse complement strand
GCAGTACCACTCACATATCGAATGATTCGTCTAACAGAACTTAGGTGTGACTCTTTTGGATCTGCCTGAAAACGAGCACACACTCCTACACTAAAAGCAATGTCGGGCCTAGTAGCTGTAAGATAGAGAAGACTACCTATCATGCTACGATATAGGGAAGGATCTACACTCTTACCAGAAGGATCACGACCTAACTTCAAGCTGGTACTCATCGGTGTCCTAGTATGTTTCTTACTATCTAACCCAAATCTCTTAACCAAATCCCTAGCATACTTAGACTGTGAGATAAACAGTCCATCCTCTGTCTGACGTACCTGAAGTCCTAAAAAGTAGCTCAACTCCCCAACCATACTCATCTCAAACTCTCTCTGTAGACACTCAGCAAACTCAATCGCTAAAGACTCTAGAGGAGACCCAAAAATGATGTCATCGACATATATCTGAGCAATGGTAAAGTTTTCTTCTATATGTCTAATGAATAAGGTCCTGTCTGCACCACCTCGAGAGAACCCATGTTCCTCAAGATAAGATGTGAGTCTCTCATACCAAGCTCTTGGAGCTTGCTTCAGACCATAAAGGGTTTTGTGAAGCTTGTAGACATATTGGGGAAATTTTGGATGAACAAATCCCTTAGGTTGTTCCACATAAACTTCTTCCTGAAGAAGTCCATTCAAGAAGGCACTTTTAACATCCATTTGATGCAACTTGAACCCTAAGGTACATGCAACAGCCAGCAGAATTCTAATCGACTCAAGTCGTGCAACAGGGGCAAAAGTCTCATCAAAATCAATCCCCTCAACCTGAGTATACCCCTGAGCAACTAATCTTGCCTTATTCCTAGTAATAGTACCCTGGTCATCTGTCTTGTTCTTAAAGATCCACTTGGTACCGATCACATTGCAATTTTTTGGTCTGGGAACTAATATCCACACATTATTCCTAGCAAATTGATTTAGCTCCTCATGCATTGCATTTACCCAACACTCATCACTAAGAGCCTCTTCAACTTTCTTAGGCTCGACTTGAGACACATAGCTAGTGTATGCTAGATTATTCAATACTCTCCTACGAAGTCTCATCCCTTCATCTAGATCCCCAATGATATTATCCTTAGGATGGTTAGATTTAACCCTAGTTGATGGTTCCTTATAATGTTTATCTAGAAGTGTTTCCTTTTCAGATGTTTCAGGCACAGGTAGTTCAGTAGGATCACTGGAAACCAAACGATCACCATCTTTATCACAATTTTTAGCACTCTTCCCCTCACTTACACCATCATCTATCACAACATTTATAGACTCCATCACCACACGGGTACGTGAGTTATACACTCTAAATGCACGGCTATTCCTCGAGTACCCCAGGAAGATCCCTTCATCACTTTTTGATTCAAACTTACCCAAGCTCTCTCGATCCTGTAAAATGTAGCACTTACTCCCAAATATTCGAATATACTTAACAGTAGGCTTTTTACCCTTAAGAATTTCATAGGGTGTCTGATCAGTCTTAGGTCTAAGGTAGACTCTATTAACTATGTGGCATGCAGTGTTAATAGCTTCTCCCCAAAAGTGTAGGGCTAATTCCTTGCCATGAAGCATGGCTCTAGCCATATCCTGAAGGACACGATTCTTCCTTTCAACCACCCCATTTTGTTGCGGAGTGATAGGGGAGGAGAACTCCTGCATTATCCCTTCATCCATACAAAAACTCTCAAGGTTGAAGTTCTCAAATTCTTTTCCATGGTCACTACGCATCCTAGACACTTTGAGATTCAGTTCATTGCTAAGCCGTTTACACAGAGACTTAATAAGGTCACAAGCATCAGATTTTTTCCTAAGCAACTCTATCCAAGTAAACCTCGAAAAGTCATCTACAACGACAAGGATGTAGCGCTTACCGCCTAAACTCTCGGTCCTAGAGGGTCCCATTAAATCCATGTGAATCAATTCCAGTGGTCTTTTGGTCAGAATTTTAGTGGTCTTCTTATGGCTCCCCTTAAGTTGTTTACCTAGTTGACATGGTCCACACACAGCATTTTTGCTAGGTCCTAACTTAGGCAGGCCATCTACCAATTCTTTCTTAGACAATTGTTCAAGACTCTTGTAATTCAAATGACCTAATCTTTTATGCCAGAGCTCACTTACACCAATTTTAGCGCTCCTACACACATAGTTAGAATTAGGTAGTACCCCATAACAATTGTCGGATGTTCTAAGCCCTTCAAGGACTACCCCACCGGATGAATCATATACGGTACATCTCTTCTGCACAAAACTAACCTCAAAATCATCATCACAGATATGACTGATGCTTAGCAAATTTGATTTTAAACCTTCCACATATAGCACATTAGAAATCATAAGCAAACCAAGCATTTGTACGGTACCTTTGCCGAGAATAGGTGCAGAGCCCCCATCTCCAAAAGTAACCATACCACCATTACATTCATCAAGAGTAGTAAACAAAGATTTATTACCACACATATGCCTAGAACATGCACTATCCAGGTACCACATATTAGAATTTTGAGCTTTTAATGCAACATTAGCAACAAGGCATTTCTCTTGACCTGATAACTTGTAACATCTAGGCCTAGTGTGTCCTAGAGCACCACAGTGGTGGCAGGTGGGAATAAACCTAGGCTCAAAAGTACGTGTCTGAGGGTACCTGGTCCTAATGTTCCTACGTGATTGATGACTTTGTTCCCTAGGAATGCTCCTACCCTTACTTGGACTCCTAATTGTATTAGGCTTAGAGGTAGCCACGAAGACAGTCTTAGATGGTCCAGCAATAGTTGTATTACCCTCAACATATCCTAGACCTCTCTTGTCTCCCACTGGCTTATTCATTCCCAATAGGTTATCTAATTTCTTGTTTCCACTAATGAATGTCTGAAGATGGGCATTAGATTTTTCCAATTCACTAGTCAAACTCTTAACCTTGTCTTCCAATTTCTCATTGACACATTTCAACTCACTACCGCTCTTAAGTGACTCCTGAAGCTTACCATCCAGTTTCTCTTTTTCCCTTTCAAGTTCGTCAAGCTTTTTAAGTAGGGATTTATTGACTAATGAGAAATTTTTTATCCTTCTAATAATTCTAGTAATTCTTTCTCATGAGTCGTTTAATTTATTTCTGCTGGGTTAAATGTTCCACTTGAATATCTATAAATTTCGGTTAGATCTATTTTTAATATTGTTGCCCAATATTAATCTTAGGCATCAGTATTAATAATCAAATTATCTTCTTTATTTGGTAATCTTAATTTTGGTAAATTTTTACATTCTTCTTTTAATGATTTAACTATTTTTGTATGTTTTTCATTCCATCATTTAATATTTGTTTTTCTTAACAAAATTGGTATTTTATGCATTTTTCTGGAAAGATTTTCAATAAATCCTTCTGCATAATTTAAACATCCTAAATTTTTTTGTATTTGTTCTTTATATTCTAATTTATTTGGAAAACTTTCTATCGTTTTAGATATTTGAGTCTGCAATTCTATTCCTCTTTTATCTATTAATAATCCAAGATTTCTTTATAGAAAGTACAATTCATTCTTTTTTACATTCATTTATCAATTAGATTAAATGATTTCTATATTCTTCTTTACTATTAGAACATATCAATATGTCATCTATATAAACAATTAGAAATTCATTAAACTTTTTAAATATATATATTATCCATTTTTCTTTCATATATTTGTGGTGCATTTTTTAATTCAAATGATATTACTAACCATTCATATTTTCCTTGAGGTGTACTAAATGTAGTATATTATATACTATTTTCTTTCATTTTTACTTGCCAAAATTTTGATTTACAGTCAAATTTAGAATATTATTGTTTTCTTTTTGCAATGTTTATTAAAACTTCTTTATTTGGTAAAAAATATCCATCAAATTGAATATATTTATTTAATTCTTTATAATTTATAACCATCATAACTTTTCCTCTAACTTGTTCTGAATGTTTCATAACTGAAAAACCTAACGTTCGACCCAACTAAACCCTAAGGGGGGGGTGAATAGGTGTTCATGCGGAATTAAAAAACTTATCAATTAATTCGTGCAACAAGTCACAAGAATTAAAGTTTGTCCAGATTCATTCACATGTCTTAATTACTTATGTTGAATTACCGATAACAATAAATAAATTAAAGCAATAAAAGACCACAACGAATGTTGACGGAGAAACCCCAACTGGGTAAAAACTCCGGGCTCAAACCAGTAGAGATCCACTATTTGTAGAAGGTAACTTACAGTACGTCAGAACAATTGATCCCCTCAATTTTCCGACCTCCTTACTGTTTGAGAACAAGACTCTCCTGGATCTAGCAGATCTGTGCTACCATCCCAGCCTTGTGTGACTTCTACTTCCCGTGAATCGTCAAGCACTCCCACTCTTCAAGTCAACTCGAAGGAGACGAATGGTATTTATATGGCTCAACATATGGTCTTGTGGCGCATCAAAAATTCGCGAGCTTTTAAATTTAATGTTGCCCAGATAAATAGGTCGCTCGAGCGAGGGACCAGCGTGACTCGAGCGACATCCACTTCGCTCGAGCGACCTGCTGGCGAGGCTCTAGCGACAGTGGTTCTGCAATCTTGGCTCGAGCGATATCATGGCGTGACTCTAGCGAAATCTCACGCCGTTTGCAACTTCGAGGCATCCATCACAACCCTAGACCTAGCCTTCAACACTTTTATTAATTGCAACTCAAGTCCCTGAACTATTGGACATTTGACACTTTGGTCCTTGACCTTACAATTATGACATTTTAATCCTTGACTTTACAATTATTACATTTTGGTCCTTGGTCACAGATTTGCCAATTACATATTTCCTATTACATAACAACACAAGTAGGAGTCAATCCATTAATGCATAATGATTGATCCGGGTACCACGCCTGTTCGCGAAATATTTCTTTCGATTTAAATTATCGCAAGTGTAAGGGTTGTGACAAGTAATAAAGTGGACTTTAGAAGTCCGAGTATCGTCCCACAGAGAACGAGTAGTTCAATTTTATTTATTTTAACCTTAACCGAAACTAATTGACTTAAGATGAATTTTAAAAATTAAAAGCCCTAATTTTGGGAGAAATCCCCAAATTGAAAAACCCTAATCTCAAATCAAACCCTAATTACTCAAATTCACTTAACGAATGACTCAATTACGAAATGTTATGAAAATAAATGAACTGTATTGTCAATTTATGAAAATTTATGTAAAACGAATGCACTAGGATCACGAATTTCCAAATAATTATTAAGTAAACCCTACTTTCTCAATTTTGATAATCCAATGAGAATTTGACAAATCAATGCTCCTAAATCTATTCAATACTCTCTCTCGAGATGTATTGAACCTATTCTCATAAATCACCAGCCTATATTTCTATGACGGATGCAATTATACAAAAACGCATGTAATTTTTTTGTGAGCAATTAAAGATTTACATAGGGCATAGGGGTATATTTCTATCCCCTATCGGACCCTATGGTGAATTATATATGTCGAGTTTAATCCAATTTTCTCAAATTCAGAATTAAACCACCAAATTCACACAAATCAAGTGTACATTAATTGTGGAAATAAATAAATCAATATAATTCATTCAAATAATCCCATCGAACTATGAATTCAAAGTCATGAAATAAAAGGTTTAATAATAATTACATGGTTCATCGATCACCTAGTTATAGAAATCTAGCCTATCATGATAAAAATAACGAAATCTATCAAATTTTGAATAAAATACATTACCGGGTTATCAAAACTTGAAGAAATCTTGTAAATCTTCGCATCAATCCTTGTTCTTGCCTTCAAATCCTCTCCAAAATGAATGTTTTTGCCTCCCAATTCGTTGCTTGCCGCTTCTGGACGTTTGTTTACTATTTAAACCCGTCGAAATTAGGTTACCAAAGGAGTTGCAATCATATAAGGAAACTGCAAAAATTGGGCACAGGTTATACCTATGCGACCGCATAGGTATATGAAATATGGCATTTTTAATCCCTGGAGGGTTACTCGCGACCGCATAGGTTTTCTACTATGCGACCGCATATTAGAGTGAACTTCTAAATTTTGATCCTCAAGTTTCATTCCTTCACTCCTTGACCTCCTCTTTTGTTTCTAGTTGCTCCAATGTTCCATTATAACTTCCAATTGGTGCTTAGCTTGATCAATTGCTTGATGTGTTCATCGGATCAACTTTCAGATAATTGCAATTTGGTCCTTGAATTTTCATTTTGCTCTAATTTGGTCCTTTTTCGGCCATTTTCTCTTGAATTCCACTATTTTCATAGAATAACCTACATTGCACGAATTCGACAAAATTAAGTAACAATTCAATCATTTTACATGTATTTAAGTCATGTTTGTGATGTAAATAAGTGTGCAAAAACACACTTATCAACGCCCAAATTTTAGCATTCAGGGAACCTTCATCAGGCCGCACCTTTTTTCTAGGAAGTATTTTGCAAAAAAAAAAAAAAAAAATTTAGATAAATCCTATAGTAGTCTTGAAACAATTGAATTTAGGTATTGGCGCGCACTTTTTCAGGAAGCTAGGAAATAGTCAAAAAGTTGTATAAGTATCTACAAGGCAACCCACAATACCATATAAAAATCCATTTAAACAAAGCACTACACTACTATGTCACTGCTTTGCTTTACCGCAGCACACTGATTCAATGCCTCCAAAGCCTATACTTGTACTCAATAATTCAACATTACCAGATCTATACCTTGATTTTAGATAAATGGGGAGATCTGAAATTTTTTTAAAAATTTTTAAAATAGAGGTAATATGCAGGGTCATGCCATGTGGAAGGCAATCTATTGAATGAAAAAGGATGGATTGATGAACCAATAAACATTATAATCCCATACCTTGGAATATTGGATGTCAAAAGATAATATGGCAAGTTTGTTTTGTCCGATGAAGAGGATAACCATTAAGTTGAGTTATTTCTCCACAGCATCAACAAACGCCAATGTTGGGGGTATCTGAAATTATACAAATATATGAAGCTTGTGAGATTTGTAGGAAAGAATTTTCAATAGCTAAACTATAAGACATGCTAAAACCATTAACAGAGCAAAACCTCTATATCACTAAAAGTATGACCTTTCGCTTTTTCCTTGGATGTGAAAGAGCAGCATTACAGCCTGAAAGCTCGGAAATGATATTATTTGATATTCTAGGATGTATTTTTCCCCCATCATGACCCATCTCATCATCCCCAGCAGCCGCAAACAAAATAGAGTTACATAAATCAGCAAACACAGTAAATAGAATTACTCCACTTGCAAAGAAGTCAAGTACCTCTTTTCCCATTGCCTAAGACAGCATTATTAACTGCATTTGGTGCTGCTACTAACATGGGTATCTGTCTTTTTGCCTGAGCTAGTAATGCCACTGCCTCGTCCCTTATCTTAGCCTTGTAACAACATTACACATGTACAATCCATAAATAAATACTTATCCCTTTCAATAATTTTATAACCTCTTCAAAATTGAAATTGGAACCTTTGTTTATTCACAGCTTAACCAATAGGTAGGGGTGGCAAATGGGCCGAGCGGCTCGTCGGCTCATGAAAATGGAGTTCGTAAGTGGCCCGGGCTTGTGAAAACACGAGCCCGAGCGCGAGTGCAAGCCAAGCGGGCCGATTCGGTGGGCGAGCCGAGCCCGCTGGGTTCGCAAATTAAACGGGCCACGAGCCCAACTCATGGGCTTGTTTATAAAGTGATCGTTTCGGTCCTTGAATTTTTTATTTTATTTTATTTTTTTTAAAATTTATGAATGTTAATGGTCACTGAATTTTTTCAGTGACCTTTTCTGTACTTTAATTTTTATTTTATTTTTTTTTCCTCCTCTTCTTCTATAAATAGTGGTATTTAGTCACAAAATTTTCTACAATTCACTCTCAACTCTCAATTCTCTTTCTCTCAACTTTCTTGTGTTGTGTTGATATTTGTGCAACTTTTATATACAATTTATACAATATCCAATTCTCATTTCCCACTATATTTATTGAAATTTCATCCAATTTTTATTTCTCACTACATTTATACAATTATTCTTTTACTAGTTATTACTTATTACAATTAAACAAATGGATTCACGCACATTTGTCGAAAACTTGTTCGGTGTGGGAGAAAATGAATCACTTATGACACCAGCGCAAAGTCAATTTCGAAATCAATTTGAAGGTCTAAATGACGTACCCCTACCGAAAGATATTCCAGATTTGGATCTTCATCATCATGTAAGCGGCAATCCAAATTATCCAATTAATTTGTATAATGTTGACATTCCCAAAGCGGAACACGATCAGGAAAAAGAGGTTGAATTAAACATTCCTGATGCGAAGGGAAAGCGAAAGGGGAAAAAAAACAAGCAAAATGTTGGGATCACTTTAAATTGATTTCAATGGAAAAAATCGTCAATGGAGTCCCAAAATCCAAAGCTGTATGTAAATACTGCCAACAAAGATTGACATGGCAAATAGGAATTGGTACTACCCATCTCAACCACCATTACAAAGTATGTGCGGCCACACATGGACTTATTCCGGGCTGTCAAACACAATTGCAATTTGGCAGTCCAGACGCCGTTGGTTCTGCTGCATCCCTATCCACATGGGTGTATTCGGAGGAGAGAGCTCGAACGGAAATGGTGAAGCTTGTTGCTGGTGTTGAGTTGCCTTTAGCATTAATTGACAACCAACACTACGTCTCGTATGTGAAAGAATATCTGCAGCCAAAGTGCATTGGGATAAGTCGAAACACTTTTCGTTCTGATACAATACAATATTTTACTGAAACAAAACAACAATTAATTATGGATTTACAAAAATATGGGGGTGTCATATCTTTCACTTGGGATATATGGGAAGAGATTAATAAAAGAGAATATATATTTACAATTGCACATTATATAGACCCACTTTAGTGCATGCATAAAAAAATTATTGTCTTTAGAATTATTAAGTTTCCTCACAACGCTAATAATATATTTAATGTTATCGTTAGTGTGGTTAAAGAATATCATTGCAAAAGTAAAATTCGTTCATTTACTTTCAATAATGCTAGTGTTAATAAAGTAGTTGCCAATAAATTGCATAGGGTACTGCAACCTGATTTTGGTGGGTATTTGTTTCATATTCGTTGTGTATGTCATATTTTGAATTTAATTGTCCAAGATGATTTAAAACATATAAAGGATGAACTTCAAAATATTCGGAACGTATTAATATATATCATAATCTCCCCAAGTAGAAAACAAGTGTTTGAGGATTATTGTGCCGAAATAGGAGTGCAAAATGCTAAAACATTTGTTAGCGACGTAGGTGGAACTCTACTTACTTGTTATTAAAGTCATGTAAAGGTTTTGAACATTTAATAATCGACTTTTATAACAATAGACATGTTAGAAGTGATGATGAGGGTATATTGACTGAACGTGATTGGCAAATAGCTTTGAAAGTTAAAAGATTTTTGACATCTTTTTATGAAACCACTAAAATTTTATCGGGCGTTTACTATCTCACCAGCTGTATGGTGCTTGAACGTTTTTATATAATTGCAAGAATATTTCATAAATATATAAATGACCCTGATTTTAGTGAAATTATAATTTCCATGGAATTAAAATTTAGAAAATATTGGAAATACTTGCTTATGTTATTTCCTTTAGCATGCGTGATGGACTCCCGATATAATTTATCGGGAACTAAATATATAATTGATCAAATTTCAAACGCTTTAACATTTGATACACCTATCACATATAAAAATTTAGAGTAAACATTATATGAAATGTATGGATTATATGCGAACCGAATGAGTACCAATATTAGTCAGGTATCATCTGCACCTACTCCTTACGCTGAAATTGAAGAAGAAGATGCAAAAATATTTAATTTATTTCAAGGCATTAATTCGTATATATATGATTCATCTGCAATGTATTTATCTACTGCCACTGCCATGTCGTCTACATCTGTATCTCATTGTCATCAAACATCTACGTGCTCAAGCCATAATTCATTGCCCGCTGAATTAATTGATTATTTCAACTAGAATATGCCAACAAATAAAACAATTAAAAAAAGTTCATATGAAGTAATTGAATTTTGGCGAAGGTATGAACGACGTTGGCCAATTATATCCACGATTGCAAAAGATCTGTTGAAACTTCTGGTTAGCACTGTTGTTTCGGATTTGCTTTTAGTACAAGTAAAAGAGTTTTGAGCGAGATCAGAAGCCGACTGAAAGAAGATATTTTAGAAACGTTAATGTGCGTTAAGGATTGGTAGAACGCTCATTTTCGACTACAAAATAAATATGCCGAAATTGCATGTCGTCAAGTAAGTGATATTTGATTTAATTACATTGATGAAACTTTTCTTTTCTTATTGTTACTTTTAATTTTCCTTAAAAAACTGTACACGCTACAATAAATTGTTCGTGTACAACTTTTAACTCCACCTATTGAAAATTTAAGTAGCCAATCTCAAACCCGAATAAAGGAGGAGGGTTTATATTTTATTTATTTTAAAAAGAAAAATAAAAAATAAAGATTTATTTTTATTTTTTTCCATCTCTTTTAGTAAAAAAAATAATAATAAAAATAAAAATTGCTTTCCACCAATTTAGTTAAATTTTTGTTAGTACTTAGTACTATATGTCTACATTTTAAATTCTTTTCTCGAACAACGTTGTGTGTACCTTTAAATATAATTTTCGAAATAAATTCCTTCTGAAAATTGAAAGGATAATCGAATGATTGTCCTTTCAATTGTTAGAAGTCTTTCACTTCGAAGATTATATATAATCTTTGAAGTGAAAGATCTCTATATAATCTTAGAAGTGAAAAACTTCTAACAATTAAAAGGGCATTCGATTACCCTTTCAATTTTTAGAAGGGATTTACTTCGAAAATTATATGCAAGGGGATGCGTAGCGTTGCTTGAAAAAATAATTTTTAATACTGTTTTAATTTTTTTTTAAAAAACTGTACACGAACGAACAAACAAACAACACAATTTTGAACTCCGCATACTCTAAATTTAAATAGCCGGTCCCAAACCCGAATAAAGGAGGAGGGTTTAAATTTTTTACCTAGTTTTTTATATATAAAAAATTCACCATTTAAAAATTAAAATTACTTTTTTATTTTTCAATATACCTATTTGTTTCCAAAAAAAAAAAAACAATGTGTGCTCGCGAGCAGGGCTCGGCCCACGAGCCATGAGCTTGTGGGCCGAGTCGAGCTCGCCCATTTTTGGACGAGCCGAGGCTTGGCTCTTCGCGACCCCAAGCCGAGCTCGTGCTTTCACAACCGACTTGGCCCATTGACACCCTACCACACTACACCAAAAAAAGGCTTTTGCAACGGCCAAAAAATACTGCAAAATACCTTTTGCAGTGTTTTACCGTGTGTTGCAAAAGTCGATGTTGCCATTGAGGGAAGACTTTCTACAGCGTTTATTCAAAGTTGTAGATGTTTGGCTTTTGCAATGTTGTTTAAATGCTGCAAAAACCAATCTTTTGCAACGTTGTTTAAACGTTGCCACAAGTTTTTTTTCCCCACTAATTTATGTTAATTGATTTGCAAAATTGAAAATGACAATTTGTGAACAAATTTTGAAATTGCATAAAAATTGATGATTTCATTAAAAAAATTTTGAATCATTACACTTGAGCATAATACAACACCACCTAACTAAAAATAAAAAAAATAAAAATAGGACAATCACTACCTACAAAAATAATATACAAAAATGCCTCCACACAAAAATTTAATGACCTCTTCCACAAATAATATACGACAAAAAATAAAAAATAAAAAATGAACAATCATTACCTACAAAAATTTGGGTAGACAATCCAAATTGCACCATGTAATTTGCAAATTGCATCATTCCTACCCCTCTTCCCAGGCACTTGCAATCCACTTTCAGCCAATCCTGATCCCTCGGCCACTGCAGTTGAACCGGATCCATCAATCTAGTGGCAAAGAGACGAAACTTGATTAAACGGTCTTATAGCTAAATTCCAACCACATTCTTCTAAGACAAGAAATTAGTTTCCTCAAGACAAGAAACCATTTTCCAAAATATAATAATCAAAAGATTAATAGGGAGAATTGTAAGAAATAGAAGTAGACTTAGGAGGAGAAAATGATTTTCTATTCAATTGTGGACTTGCCTTCAACTCATGTTTACACAGGTATTTAAAGGACTTCCTATCACATAAGTTCATCGCCTCAATTTAATTCTACTACATGCACCACAATTTACTAGGTGCACATTAATTAATAATACATGCGTACATGAACCACAATTAACTAGGTGCATATAAATTAATAATACATGTATTTCAAACTTCTAAATTCATGAAACTAAATTAAATAGGTTAAATGCATGTTTATTTTTCTAACACCCCCCCTTAAATATGAATTTTGCATACTCCAAGCAAGTCTCTTAATGCCTTGAAAGTGTTGAACTTGAGAGCTTTGGTGAGAATATTTCCAATTTGGTCTTTAGACTTCACAAAATTAATCTTCACTACCTTGTTTGCAATGCATTCACGCACAAAGTGATATTTGGTATCTATATGCTTGCTATGTTCATGAAACAACGGATTCTTTGCTAAAGCAATAGCTGATTTGTTATCCACATTTACTTCAGTAGGCTCTCTTTGTGCAAAATGAAGCTCATTCAACAAATTCCTTAGCTAAACTGCTTGTGTAACACAAGAACTGACAGCAACATACTCAACTTCACAAGTTGACAGAGTAACAATTGGTTGCTTCTTTGAGCTCCAAGTAAAAGCTGTATTACCTATGTAAAATACAAATTCACTAGAACTCTTTCGATCATCAATGTCGCCACCCCAATCACTATCACTGAAACCTCTAAGTCTGAAAACATTAGAGGCATAATAATGTAACCCGAAATCAAGAGTACCTTTGATGTAACGTAAAATTCTATTCGCAGCTTTCAAATGTATTGTCGTTGGAGCCTCCATATAACGACTAACCAGTCCTACTCCAAATAATATATCCGACCTTGTACAAGTTAAATATCTCAGGCTTCCAACTAAGCTTCGAAACAAGGTCGGATCCACCTTTGAACCATCATCATATCTAGAAAGTTTGATGTTATATTCTATTGGAGTGTTAACTGGATTGCAATCACTCATGTTGAATTTCTGTAGAACTTCTTTTGCATAATTTTCTTGTACGATGAAAATCCCTTCCTCCGTCTGCTTCACTTCTATCCCAAGATAATAGGACATAAGTCCTAAATCTGTCATCTCGAATTCACAACACATTTTTCGCTTGAATTCTTCAAACGTCTTTGGATTGTTGCCTGTAAAAATTAGATTATCAACATACAGACAAACAACCAGAACACCATTGTCATTCACCTTAATGTAGAGAGCATGCTCATAAGGACACTTGGTAAAGCCATTCTCTTGAAAATATTTATCAATTCTAAAATTCCAAACTCTTGGTGCTTACTTTTGGCCGTAAAGAGCTTTCTTTAATTTCAACACTTTGTCCTCATTTCCTTTTACTACAAAGATGGGGAGTTGTTGCACATAGACCTCTTCTTCAAGATAGCCATTGAAAAAGGCTGATTTGACATCCATTTGGAAAATCTTCCATTTGTTTTGAGCAGCCAAAAAAATTATCAGTCGTATGGTCTCTAACCGAGCTACTGGAGCGAAAACTTCTTCATAATCGATGCCTTGACGCTGTTTGTATCCTTTCACCACGAGTCTTGCTTTGTATTTTTCCACCTCTCCTTTTGAATTTTTCTTAATTTTATACACCCATTTAACTCCGATGACAGCATGTCCCTTGGGAAGATTTGTTAATTCCCAAGTATTGTTCTTCTCAATTGCTTCGATTTCTTCATTCATGGCTTTTCTCCATTTCTCATCCTCAGCAGCTTCATTAAAACCTATGGGCTCAATATTTGCAAACAGACAGAAGAAAGTAATATCATCAATTCTCTCAGTTTCTCGATATATATCATCAAGCCTTCTTGTACATGAAGGCCTTTCACTTGAACTTCCTTCAGAAACGTCAATTTTACCACGTAATGGTGATGTTGGAGGAGTGGTGGTCTCATGTATTTCTTCATTGTCATCTTCTTCCTCCAAAAAAGGAAGAAAGTCATAGTTATCTTCTTCAACATGCCAATTCCATGTTGCTTCCTCATCAAAATCCACATCTCTACTAATAAACATCTTCCCATCACTTGGATTATAGAGCTTGTAGCCTTTTGTTTTTGGATCATAGCCAACGAACACACATTTTTTACTCGTCATCAAGTTTAGAGCACTTCTCATCAAGAACATTGACATATACAATGCATCTAAATACTTTCAAATGAGATACTGCTGGTTTTCTCCCATTCCATGCTTGGAGTCTTGTGGGCTAAAGCCTTTGTGGCACACCGGTTCAACAAGTAGACAGCACAATCGACAGCTTTTGCCCAAAATTCTTTTGACATTGTCTTTGTCTTCATCATGCTCCTTGCCATATTGAGAATTGTTCGGTTCTTTCATTCAACAACACCGTTCTACTGTGGAGATCCTGGAGCGGTTAGGAACCGACGAATTCCATTGGTATCACAGAAGTTTCGAAAATTTCTAAAAGTGAATTCGCCTCCTCTATCTGATCTCACAGCCTGGATTTTAAATCCACTTTCTTTTTCTACAAGAGTTTTAAAATTCTGAAAGCACTTAAACACATCCGATTTTTCTTTTAGAAAATACACCCATGTTTTTCTACTGAAATCATCAATAAACAAAAACAAAATATTTGTTCTTACCAAAAGAACATGGAGTGATTGGCCCACATACATCAGTGTGCATCAATTGTAGTTTCCTTGAAACTCTTGATTGAGATTCCTTTGGAAAGACCTTTCTTAACTGCTTACCAAAAAGACACCCTTCACAAAGCTGATTAGGCTGATGTATTGGAGGCAAACCTTTCACCATTCCATTGCTAGCCATTGTTTTGAGCCCTCCAAAATTTATGTGCCCAAATCGTAAATGCCACAGCCATGATGGGTCTTTATAACACGATGTCAAACACTTAGCCATATCAGTTTGGATGGACAACGCAAATAAACGATTTTTCGCCATAGGTACTTTAGCAATCAAATTTCCTGCATCATCCTTTAAAAACACACTGCAACCTTTTGTGAACAAAACATTACCTTTCTCCAATAATTGATCCACACTCAAAATATTACTCTTTATATCTGGAGCATAATAAACATTTGAAATAAATTGATGATTTCCATCTTTTATACGTATCAAAATTTTACCTTTCTCCATTACTGGAATTTTGGAGGAATCCCCGAATGTGATATTGCCACCAACATTCTCATCAAGCTCTATGAACAAATCTTTGTTCCCACACATGTGATTACTAGCTCCAGTATCAAGGAACCAAGAATGTTTTTCTCCTTGCTGAAAGTCCTTGCAAGCTATCAAAAGAGTAAATTCTATCTCTTCATTATTTTCTATATCTTCTTCATGAGAAAGGTTAGCTTTCGCACCATCACCACTTTTACATTCCCATGAATAATGTCCAAATTGATGACAAGTATAACATTTAACTTGTGACTTGTCATACCTCCTTTGATATGGTCTTGCTCCTCCTGATGAGGACATCAGACGTTTACTCATTTTATTTAAGTTTTATTTATTTTTGGATTGTTATTTAAAATTTGGACTTGTATGGACTCGGCCCAATCTCGTTAGGGTTGCTTTATTATTTAAACCTATCTTACATTGTAATTTTCAGATGATGAATTGATTAATTTGCGTTTGGCTGAGCCACGTTTCTTCCCCTCTTCTTCGTTCCCCCCCGGTTCCCCTTCTTCTCTTCTCCTCCCTTCTCCTTCTTCTTTCTTTCTTATTCATCCTACATCAAATTGGTATCAGAGCTAAACCTGGTTCCAACTTCTACAATTGAGCACATTAACTGGAGTTCTAAGTTCTAGATTTTGCCTTATAACTGAAGCCCTACACAAACCCAGCCGCCATCTTCGTCTATTACATATAACACCACCACCACCGTCAACCTACTGCTGCAACACCCGTTCACCATCTCTACCTTTATCAATCATCTATTACACCCAACAAGACACCCATACAAACTCAGCAAAACTTCAAATAAGCAACGCCAGCTACGGTAAATTCACCAACACCACCCTTCATAATACACACGGCCATCTATCTACTACATACACGCAACTCCTAGTTCACTCCAAATACCCATCAAAACGCACTACTTACAGCGACCAGAAACGGAGCCATTGCCTATCCGAACTGGCCCAGTCGCAATAATCCGGAGTACCCACCTCGCAACCGCCGCCCCACTCTTGACCACCAGGGATGCCGACCACCAATTTTCCCTTCCCAGATTGCGATTCTACTTGCCGACCACTGTGTCTTCACTGGTGCCATCGCCGTTTGATTTTCAGGCCTTTTCAATTGGGCCGTAGTTAGTAGTTAGGTTTTAATATTGTATGGCAGGAATCTGATTTTTATTTTTATTTTGCTGTAATTTGGGCCTATTTTGTAATACCAGTTTAGTTTTTTTTAAAAAGAAAAGAAAAGAAAAGAGTTAAAAAAAAATCGAGAACTTTTGAGAATTTCCTGACATTATTTTATAGGATCATTTTAGTTGACTAATCAGTACCGCACCTCGACGATTTGTTGACAAGTAATAAAGCACCGCAAGTATACGGTTCGTTAACAAGTAATAAAGTGGATTAAATGACTTCGAATATTGTCCCACGGAGATTGATTAGTTCAAATTTTACCTACCGTAGCATTAACCGAAACTAAATAACCAAAGTGAATGTAGACCTAATTAAACCCCAATTATGCAATTTTTTATGATTAAATTGAAATTAATATGCAAAACAATTTAATTACGTTGCTTAGTTTGATGAGTTTCGAATGAAATGTCAGGTCGTTGAAGATGAGGTCATGACTTTGAGTAGGTTTAGGCAAGGCCTAAGAGATGAACTTAGGCGTGAGCTTGTCCTTAGAGGCATAACCACTCTTGACCACGCCTATTCTTTCGTTCGGGATTATGAATTAGTAACTAGGATGCTGTATAGAAATCGTTGTGACTCCCGCCCTGCAACCTCTTCTGCATCCACTCCATCTCCTAAGTCTATTCTAGGACCTCCTCCTTCTAATACTACCCCTACATCGGATAGTAAAGGTAGAGGTTCTGAGGTTTTAAGGACGTCCTCTTGTTTGCAATGTTTCAATTGTAAGGGTTTTGGTCACATTACTTCTAAGTATGCCAGCCGAGCCCTAGTTTTGGACGAGCGTGAAGGCATAGTCAACGAGCCACTAGAGGACCAGGTTTATGAGCCCAAGTTAGAAAGTTTGATAACTTGGAGGATAGTGAAGATACCTTCTTAGGTTGTATTCAGGCTAATCCCCTTATCCCACATACATTTAGAGTCAGTGTCGTCCGTTGCACCCTTACTAGCGTAGGGATGCCGATGATTGGCCCCGTCATGCCATCTTCCACACCTACATCAAGATTAATAACAAGGGCTGTAAAGTTATCATGGATAGTGGCAGCTACATTAATGCGATTTCGATGGCTACTGTATCCCGTCTAGGTTTGGAGCCAGTTCCTTACTCCCAACCATACAGCGTCTCTTGGGTTGATACCTCTTCTATAGCTGTTAAGGAATGTTGTTTAGTCCCTATCCAGTTCCTGGAGTATAAGGATCATATATGGTGTGATGTCATTTCAATGGATGTCGGGCACATCATCTTGGGACGACCTTGGTTATTTGACCTAGATGTAACCATATATGGTCGATCCAATTCCTGCTCCTTCGTATTTAATGGAAAAAAGATTCACCTTAACCCACTGCCTCCAAAGCCGGCTGGCTCACTGGAAACGAAGAAGGGTGTGGAACGAAAGGGGTTGTATATCATTAGTCCTACAGAGTTTGAGCGTACACTTTTAGGTGACTCAATTGTGTTCGCCTTAGTAATCATAGAGGTTTCATCTAATTCCATAATTGAGAGCCCTGCGAAAGCCCAGTCGATCCTTCAGGAGTTTCGAGATGTCTTTTTCGGAGGACCTACCTGATCATCTACCTCCACTAAGGGATATTCAACATGTCATAGATTTCGTCCCAGGGGCATCCCTTCCAAATTTGCCACATTATGGGATGTATCCTACCGAGCACGTTGAGCTCCAAAGGCAAGTGAATGACCTCCTTTACAAAGGATTCATTCGGGAGAGTTTAAGCTCGTGTGCTGTCCCAGCCCTATTGACGCCCAAAAAGGATGGTTCTTGAAGAATGTGTGTGGATAGTCGCGCTATCAATAGGATCACGGTGAAGTATCGTTTTCCCATTCCCAGGCTTGATGATATGCTGGATATGATGGTTGGCACAACAATCTTTTCAAAGATTGATCTAAAGAGTGGATACCATCAAATTAGAATTCGCCCAGGGGATGAGTGGAAGACCGCGTTTAAAACGAAAGATGGTCTTTATGAATGGCTGGTCATGCCTTTTGGGCTAAGTAATGCGCCAAGTACCTTTATGCGGGTAATGACACAAACTTTTCGACCTTTCATGGGTAAGTTTCTTGTTGTCTATATTGATGATATCCTCGTCTATAGTAAGACTAAGGAGCAACACCGTGGCCACTTCATACAAGTTTGCTCTACCCTTCATGCGACTAACCTGTATGCTAATGTCAAGAAGTGTTCCTTTTTCATCGTTACTATAGTTTTTCTGGGGTTCATTATCTCTTCAACAGGGGTGTCTGCTGACCTTACTAAGATTCAGGAGATAATTGACTGGCCTGAGCCGAAAGCTATCCATGACGTCAAGAGCTTTCACGGCTTAGCTACATTTTACCGTCATTTTATTAAGGGGTTTAGCACTATTATGGCGCCTATCACGGAGTGCATGAAGAAAGGGGAGTTTCATTGGACACAAGAGGCGGCTAAGGCCTTTAAGTTAGTTAAGAAGTGAATGACGGAGGCCCCTGTCATGCGTCTTCCCATTTTTTCAAAAATCTTTGAAGTTGAATGTGACGCTTCCGGGGTAGGTATAGGCGGAATCTTAAGTTAGGATCGTCACCCTATCGCCTACTTCAGTGAGAAGTCAAATAAAGCCAAACAACGGTATTCAACGTATGATAAGGAACTGTATACGGTGGTCCAAGCTTTGTGCTATTGGCGCCACTATTTGTTGCCTCAGAAATTTATCCTTTATTCGGACCACGAGGCCCTCCGTTACCTCAACTCCCAGAAATGATTAAGTTCTGGGCATGGACGTTGGATTGAATATTTACAGGCTTGTTCATTTGTTTTAAAACAAAAGAAGGGCGTGGAGAACCAAGAAGCTGATGCTTTAAGTCGTCGTGTCTCCCTTTTGTCGATTATGAGTGTCAAGGTCATCGATTTTGAAAGGCTTAAGGAGGACTATGAGGCATGTCCCGATTTTAAGGATATCTTTCTCGATTTGCAAAGAGGACAATCAAACAACACAAATGGCTTCCGACTTGTTAATTTTTTGAAAAATCGGGAAGACGCATGACAGGGGCCTCCGTCATTCACTTCTTAACTAACTTAAAGGCCTTAGCCGCCTCTTGTGTCCAATGAAACTCCCCTTTCTTCATGCACTCCGTGATAGGCGCCATAATAGTGCTAAACCCCTTAATAAAATGACGGTAAAATGTAGCTAAGCCGTGAAAGCTCCTGACGTCATGGATAGCTTTCGGCTCAGGCCAGTCAATTATCTCCTGAATCTTAGTAAGGTCAGCAGACACCCCTGTTGAAGAGATAATGAACCCCAGAAAAACTATAGTAACGATGAAAAAGGAACACTTCTTGACATTAGCATACAGGTTAGTCGCATGAAGGGTAGAGCAAACTTGTATGAAGTGGCCACGGTGTTGCTCCTTAGTCTTACTATAGACGAGGATATCATCAATATAGACAACAAGAAACTTACCCATGAAAGGTCGAAAAGTTTGTGTCATTACCCGCATAAAGGTACTTGGCGCATTACTTAGCCCAAAAGGCATGACCAGCCATTCATAAAGACCATCTTTCGTTTTAAACGCGGTCTTCCACTCATCCCCTGGGCGAATTCTAATTTGATGGTATCCACTCTTTAGATCAATCTTTGAAAAGATTGTTGTGCCAACCATCATATCCAGCATATCATCAAGCCTGGGAATGGGAAAACGATACTTCACCGTGATCCTATTGATAGCGCGACTATCCACACACATTCTTCAAGAACCATCCTTTTTGGGCGTCAATAGGGCTGGGACAGCACACGAGCTTAAACTCTCCCGAATGAATCCTTTGTAAAGGAGGTCATTCACTTGCCTTTGGAGCTCAGCGTGCTCGGTAGGATTCATCCTATAATGTGGCAAATTTGGAAGGGATGCCCCTGGGACGAAATCTATGACATGTTGAATATCCCTTAGTGGAGGTAGATGATCAGGTAGGTCCTCCGAAAAGACATCTCGAAACTCCTGAAGGATCGACTGGGCTTCCGCAGGGCTCTCAATTATGGAATTAGATGAAACCTCTATGATTACTAAGGCGAACACAATTGAGTCACCTACAAGTGTACGCTCAAACTCTGTAGGACTAATGATATACAACCCCTTTCGTTCCACACCCTTCTTCGTTTCCAGTGAGCCAGCCGGCTTTGGAGGCAGTGGGTTAAGGTGAATCTTTTTTCCATTAAATACGAAGGAGCAGGAATTGGATCGACCATATATGGTTACATCTAGGTCAAATAACCAAGGTCGTCCCAAGATGATGTGCTCGACATCCATTGAAATGACATCACACCATATATGATCCTTATACTCCAGGAACTGGATAGGGACTAAACAACGTTCCTTAACAGATATAGAAGAGGTATCAACCCAAGAGACGTTGTATGGTTAGGAGTAAGGAACTGGCTCCAAACTTAGACGGGATACAGTAGCCATCGAAATCGCATTAATGTAGCTGCCACTATCCATGATAACTTTATAGCCCTTGTTATTAATCTTGATGTAGGTGTGGAAGATGGCATGACGGGGCCAATCATCGGCATCCCTAGGCTAGTAAGGGTGCAACGGACGACACTGACTCTAAATGTATGTGGGATAAGGGGATTAGCCTGAATACAACCTAAGAAGGTATCTTCACTATCCTCCAAGTTATCAAACTTTCTAACTTGGGCTCATAAACCTGGTCCTCTAGTGGCTCGTTGACTATGCCTTCACGCTCGTCCAAAACTAGGGCTCGGCTAGCATACTTAGAAGTAATGTGACCAAAATCCTTACAGTTGAAACATTGCAAACAAGAGGACGTCCTTAAAACCTCAGAACCTCTACCTTTACTATCTAATGTAGGGGTAGTATTAGAAGGAGGAGCTCCTAGAATAGACTTAGAAGATGGAGTGGATGCAGAAGAGGTTGCAGGGCGGGAGTCACAACGATTTCTATACAGCATCCTAGTTACTAATTCATAATCCCGAACGAAAGAATAGGCGTGGTCAAGAGTGGATATGCCTCTACGGACAAGCTCACACCTAAGTTCATCTCTTAGGCCTTGCCTAAACCTACTCAAAGTCATGACCTCGTCTTCAACGACCTGACATTTCATTCGAAACTCATCAAACTGAGCAACGTAATTAAATTGTTTTGCATATTAATTTCAATTTAATCATAAAAAATTGCATAATTGGGGTTTAATTAGGTCTACATTCACTTTGGTTATTTAGTTTCGGTTAATGCTACGGTAGGTAAAATTTGAACTAATCAATCTCCGTGGGACGATATTCGGAGTCATTTAATCCACTTTATTACTTGTTAACGAACCGTATACTTGCGGTGCTTTATTACTTGTTAACAAACCGTACAAGATGAGTTCAGGGCCAAAATTAACCAAGTTCTGAGAACTATGAATGGAATTGGGAAGACATCTGTGTGATTATCGTTGTCTTGGCTTACACTAACGGCTGATTAGTTCAAGACATGTTTACCAGTTAGTCAAGTAAGTCTGATAATATTTCACAAAGGAATGTTCAAAGCCAGAAGTTACCTTGCCTAATATAATGTTTTTCCGCTCTCTCTCTCTCTACAATTGCATCATGTTTTCACATCGCATTGCATATGCATGTTCGAATTTTTATTCACGTGGGGAATTATTGGAAATTGGTTTCAAATTAAAATTAATAGAAATTGATTAAGTAAAAAAACCAAAAATCGAAAGGTATGACTAACATGTCAACTTCGGCCGAATATTTGAACTGAATCCGATGATCAAATTACAAAAGTAAATAGATTAACTTATTCTACTCGTCGAGTATATCGTCGTAGTATATTTGGAATCTCAAAACCAATTTTAGATGACTTAGAAATTGCGATCCAAAGTTAAGAGAAAAAATAGATGAAACAGGCCAGATGACATTCGACGAGAATTGAGCGAAAAGTTTTTGTTTGAATTTTGACAGTATTACTCTAGCAAAAAATCTAGCGAAATGAAGTGTTGCTTCTATTTGAAAGAAAGCACCATTTGGCCCGCACCACTTCATCCACACCCTTTCTTCCTCTATAAAAAAGATTTCTTGGACTTCCTCAAGGACATGCCATCTCATATTTGCACTGAGCATTCATAAAAATCTTGCAAAATCTCTTTTTCTTCCTCATTTCATATCATTTCTTGTAGAGAGGAAATTCTATCGGAAGTTCGCTGTGTTATTGTGATTTGAAGTGCTATTACCACATGATTGAATCCGTTGTATTTTGGGTGATAAATGCCGTTAGGAATGACAAAAAAATTCATTTGACTCGATACTCGTGGGTACCCGCCTAACTGGGTACATAGGGCGGGTATGGAGCAAGGGACATTGCCCCAAAGTGGGTATGGGACGGGTACTATTACTTGGAGTTCGTTTGTTAAGTCCTTTGGTGGTTGAATATTGATCCTCTGTATTTTGATTCACTTATTAATAATCTTCGTCACAAGACAGGCTGGTGAACGATGGCATATGAAAAGAAGTGTAAACAACTGAGAAATCAAGATGTGAAAGGAGAAGACCCTTCTTCTGTAGATAAAACAAGAACAACCATCAGAGATTTGTAACCTCAGATGAATGTTTCAATTCTGATAGTTTTTGTGTTGTTGAGTGATGAGATAGGATGATTGAGGATGTTTTGTATGGAATAATTTTGGAAGAAAAAAGTAGTTGGCTTTTTATTGAAAGTTAATAGTTTGGAAGATTTTGGTAGAAAGTAATTTGGTGGACAAAGTGAGTAGGAGAAAGGAATTTTATTAGAATGATGATGGCTTACAATAGCTTGAGCTTTGTCTAGCTTCTTTTTTTCTTGCGAACAAATGAGGGATCATGCCCTATTTATAGACTCTTATCACATCTTCTAGAGAATTCTACAAGTGTCTACAACCTATACAAGATTTTTTGGTGTCCAAGTTACTCTAGTGGAATCTAGACAATTCTAATTTTTTTTATTATACTTGCTTACCAAGGAATTCTAGGATATTGTAGGCAAGTAATTCTAGATTCTTCTAGAAATGAGCATCATTAAATTTATCAAATTCACTCTGTTGAAGCTGTCTCAAAGAGGATTGAAACTTTAAGGGATGAAGAACTGCAGCCGCAGCTTTTAGAATTAGTTCAAGGGTAAGTTCAAGAATCTAAAATATTATCGGTGTTTTTGGCAAAAGTTTTACCAAATTTAGTCAATCCTTCATAATTCTGTGTCATGTTCATTGTCCTGCTAAACTATGCTTTTTTTTTCCCCCCCTGGACATCCTCTTTTCCTCTGTTTCGAATTATAAAAGGTTAAAAAAAGTCTCTCTAACCTAAGTTACCTAAGTTTTTATTCAAGTTTAAGGGATTAATGTTGGGTGGGTTTGCGGGAAACACATGAAGTCATGCTTACTGTTGAGTGCTATTGATCCTCACCTACAAAACAAGGTAGGAAAATTTTATGCTGTAAAACCAAGGAATTAGTTTTCTCTAATTCTTAATTGCAGGTTGTCTAGGATGTGGCATGCAATGGCAGAAGGCCATCAATTGCAAAAGCGTACTCTAGATGAAGCTAAAATCTTACTAGCTGGAATGCCTTCAAAACTGTCAGGAACAAAGAAATACACTGTAATGTCACCTTCTTCCCCACACCGACTAGCCCATTCAGCAGCTAACCTCGAGATGGAGCTCAGGAATTGGAGAGCCTGTTTCGAGTCATGGATTGTTTCTCAACGATCCTACGTGCATGCATTGACAGGCTGGCTCTTGCGTTGTGTCCGTTCAGATGCAGACACATCAAAATTACCATTCTCTCCTCGTCGATCCTCGGGTGCTCCACCAATATTCACTATTTGCATCCAATGGTCTAGATTTCTGGATACCGTCCTTGAGGCCCCAGTTCTTGAAGGGCTCGATTTTTTTGCAGCAGGCGTTGGTTCGCTGTATGCACAGTAGCTAAGGGAAGATTCTCGCAAGAATTTGGGTGAATCAAAAAGGTTTCGAGGCGAACCCGTTGGGGGCATGGAGATGGTTGAAGTCGGACAATTTGAAGATGAAGTAATGACAGCAGAAAAAATGTCTGAAGTAGCTATTAGAGTGCTATGTGCTGGAATGTCAGTTGCAGCGACTTCATTGACACAGTTTTCGGTTAGTTCAGCCGAAGGATATGCTGATTTGGTGCTGCAGTGGGATAATCCGAAGCAGCCACACGGTTCCAATGGGACGGGAAAATTATGTAGGTAGGTAGTAGGAATTTCAGTGTAAATTACATATAACTATATAAGTAGAAGTGGAAACCTTTAATCTTCTGTTCAGTATGGATTCTTTGCTGCTTGTGAAAGATAAATGGTTGAGATTTTGGGATTGGTTTAAAAAAAAAAAAAATGGCGATATTTTTTGCTTCTACTCTAGTCATTTTGCAAGAAACTCTGTGTTTAAAATTCTTTACAATTTACTTCTTTCTACTTGTACGTATGATCGAAAACTCTCTCCCTACACTGTCTTTGGTAGAAAAGATCATTGTGATTATGTGCCTTGTATGCCCCTACATGAAATAAATGTCTATATACCTATGATTTTGGCGCCACTCATTTCTGTTTAGGATTTCTATTACTGGATTATCATGCTATATATTAAGCACTTGATCACCATTCATAAAATTGTTGATCTAGAGAAGATAATAAACCAATCAACCTTCGAAGTCTTTGGGTTTGGCATAGAGTTAGATTTAATTGAATTCTAACTAAATTTTCAGTTCTTGTGGAGCGATACTTGATTCATCACGCATACAATATTGTGCACTTGCAGAACTTTATTGCTATAATGTTACATTACATTATAAGACCAATAAAGTGGAATTTATATTCATAAATTTAATTAATCTTCTCATTTCATAGCACATATAGACGGGCGATCATCTATAAATGAAGATAAACAACATTATTCTTTTATTAATTGCATACACATTATAACATGAACACCGTCCGAGGATGTAGAGAAGTGGAAGGATTAATGAGCAATCACAGAGGTAGCAGTAGCAAGCATAGCCCTCATGCGGACTTAAGACAAAAACCAATAAAAGCTCCCGCGCGCTTACAGATTTGATTGCATTTTTAAGAAACACACATCCCACGCAACGCTTTGGAAGATGTTATATTCCAAGATAACATAGATTTAACAATTTGGTACTTTTACAGTAGAATAAATTTGGTAGTTAAGGACCCACAAACTTTTGAAAAGTCAAAAGTTTCTCTTTTTGATCTTGTTTGAATAATTATTTGAAAGTGTTTTGTCTGCTTAAAAGAGAACTAGAATAAATTGACTTAGAGCCTATTTGGCATGTTTTTTGAGAAACAAAAAAAAGCTTTTGAGATCCAAAAGCTGCTTTTGGATCAATTTGGCTAATTTATGAAAGTGCCCCTTTTAATTAAAAAAGCTTCTGAAGGAAGTTAATCCAATGTGACTTTTAATAAAAACACATTTAAAATAGAAAACCCTTTTAAAAATTAATTTCTAAATAAAAATTAAGAATCTTCAAGCGAAAGCTTATCAGAATGAAGCAAAAGCAAAAGTCTGTCAAACAGACGCTTGAAAAAACTTGAGTTAGCTCTTCTACAAGAATTAAAACCCAATCAAATGGACTCTAAAATGTTTTAGATTTTGTAAGTAGGGATTTTGTCATGATCCATAAGAATATCCATATTTTATTGTACTTGTTACGATCATTAAAAACACTTCAAGCATAGAACGTAATTTTCGTAACATGATAAGAAGATGAAAAACATGTAAAAAGTTTACTTATAAAACAAGTAGAAACATTTTGTCCATCTAAGGATCGTAACCAAAATATATTCCAGGCAACATATCGAAGGCTGCAATAATGAGAAAGCAGAAGAACAAAGCAAGGAACTTAGTGGTTTCAACCATCTGTACGTACTCTTAATTTGAAGTATTTGTCATAATACACAAGCTAAAAAGATATATTTATATATAATAAGTGTATTTTATACGTTTATTTAGGTTTTTAAATATAGACATTTAGAAGTTTTTATGATTAATTACGACCTAATCCCGTGTATATATTGTTTATCAGGCAAAACTCAGTAATTGGACCTTAAATTGGAAAAAAAGGAACAAAAATTGACCAAAATGATGATTTACAAAATTCAGAGAATAAATTTCAAATATTCATTAGTTGATTCGAACTAGAAAATGATGATTGAAGATCATATGAGATCAATTGGCCTTCCATTGTGTGCGCATGTTAATATATTTGATAGAAGGGGACAACTTTCCTTGTTTAATACAAACTCTTTTGAAACCCAACTTGATTCAAACTCTTGGATCATCTACAATAAATACATAAAAGTGACTAAATATTAAGAGATCTCTCTCTAGCCACTCTTACCATATCATACCACAAAATTTATCAAGAATAAGAGGTCAATTTACCGTATTTTAGAGCAATGATCCAACCTAGGAAGGAATTGATCGAAGGCTAATTACAAAGCTTGAGATTGAAGATCAATACTTCTTGTATTCATATATATTTCGGGTGACATCGACATTATAAAAACCATGCTAGGTTAAACTTTTTTATTGTATTGGATGAAGATGAAACCTATATTTTCTTATTTTTAATTCAAAAACTAGTCATTAGTATATTCTTAATTTTCTTGATTAATCTTGCCTGTTTTGTTACATTACTTAATCGATTGACCATTTATTAGGTAATTAGTTACTTGTTATAGTTTCGAAATGTTCATAATAAGTTAGGACTTTGTAAGATCAACATGCGAATAATAGATATTGTGAATAACATGTATGATATGTACAATCATCTAGATATTTTTGTAAGTGAATGCTTTACTTTGCATATGAATCGGAATACCAGTATGATTTGGTCTTGTTTAGAATAGATTTAACTTAATTCGGGAGAGATAGTTAGATATAATTGAATTATCGAAAACACGTAAATATCATTAACTACAAAAGTTGAGAATAAGAAATAAGATAAGATGGGTGGATTCATAAATCCAACACATTCATCTATTCATTCATATAATACAAAACATTTAGATAATCAGTAGAATAAGTTAAAATAATAACAAATAATATCTTGTGATTAACAACATTCAGATCTACATACAAATTAATAAAATTCAATTTAAAGCTTATTCCTTGTGGGTGATGATGTGCGTTAGTGGGTTTTGCACGAACAATATGGAAAAACTAATTTATTCAACAGTTTTTTCTATCAAATGTTAATAAATAATTAAGTGAAATAAGTATAGAATTAGACGTCAAATGAGTTAGTGTGAAATTGCGATACTGTAATTGATATGTCAAGTAATCTAATTCTAAAATAAGAGTAAAAACTCGTGGTCTACATACTCAAAAGTGTTCATCAGAAGCGCATTTTAATTTTTTTATTTTCATCATGCCAAACTGAAAAAATCATTTTTGAAAAATATGTCATTATTGTGAAGAGTCACTTTGAAACTTTGTACTCCTAAGATAATGTAACAGAAAGTTGATTTAACTTAAATCATAATTGCTAGCAAGATAATAAAAAAGCATTACTTGCATAAGTGAATAATTTTTCATACAGTTTTTGACAAGATTTTTGAAAATATAAACTTCTCTCATCACTAAGATTTACAAACCTCGTGAATTCTTTATACAAAATTTTCACACCAAAGTCGTACAAACACTCATGATTACTAAAAATCATATTTTCATCCATGAAAAATTATCTATGCACATCTGCCTCTATCATATAGGGAACCAGCAATGAATGAGCAACATATACAGTGTTAACATTCACCAACTGACTCACAGATACAAAATTTTGTTGAAGAAGGTTGACAGAATCCACTTACGTAAATTCTGTTGGCAAAGTGCACATCGACGGAATGATCATTGGTGATGGACGGAGACGTCACCTATAAATTTTATGTAGGTGCTGTAGGAAAATATTGTTACCATCAAAATAGCTAGATCTGTCACGTTGGATCATCAAGAACACATGAACCAAAGCGGAAGTGCACCTGAATCAAACATGGTTAGTTGCAACAATTGAATTTTGTGATTATGCCTTCAAAATCAACACGTAGCACTTTTTCTCTCTGGTGATGGAAGCCAGAACAGAATGAGCAATACATGTGATTTGGGGACCATAATCTTGTTTATATACCGATTGCTTGTTAACCTAATTCAACCTATCATAGAATTAGAAACAATGGCATGAGCTCTACACATAAAAGCCCATGCTTTAATTAGATGCATCAAAGCCCAAAATACCGAAATTTTATTAGATCACTTTAAATGAGCTTAACTAAATTTGATAATCTTTAATTTAATACACAATAATTCACATAGAAGTCTACACGATCGATTAAAAATCTTTAAAATCTCTCTTGTGTCACCTTATAATTGTGCATTAAACATAAACTTATGAGTACTCAAAATTTTGCTATCATTACCGAATGCATCCCCAAATAATTCGGTCCATCAATTATATCAACATAGGTTCAAAGCGGCTTTTGCTACTTTCATCGTAACTAAACTCATCAATGATCATGTATATCGATATAACTGAATGACATGGATCAAGCATGGATGTGTAACATGAAAATTACATGTGATGTGATCTTAATATGCCTATTTCCAACTGGTTCACCTTAACACCTTAGTGAGATCATTTTCAAATAAGTTCAAAGATAATAAACCCAAAAAATTTATAATTTAAAATAATTTTAACAATAAATCATATCCAAAATAATAGTACATGTGTCCAATATGAAAAAAAAAACTCCCACTCAAACTAGACATCCTCAAGAGATATTACACCTATATGAGTAGTGTGCTCATAAAAAACCTTGAGTATTAATCCCTTAGTAACAGATCCGCAATCATGGAGTTTATTTTAATATGCTCTATTAACACCTGTCCACTTTGAATTCTTTCTTTAACAGCCAGGATCTTGATCTCTATATGTTTCGACTTTGTCGAACTCCTATTGTTATTGAGATACAACACTACTGATTTATTGTCACAAAATAGCTTGAGCAATTTTTCTATATTGTCCGCAATGCACAGCCCAGTGACAAAATTTTGCAGCCACACTCTATGGTTTGATGCCTCATAACGCGTTAGAAACTTCACTGTCGTGGTGGAAGTAGCTATAAGTGTTTGTTTAGCACTCTTCCATGAAATAATATATCCAGCAAGCAGGTAGATATAGCCCGAAGTAGATTTCCTACTATCTTAGCTCTTACGAAATCGAAATCAGAATAACCGATGATCTCCAATTAATCTGATATCTTGTATGTAAGTATGTAGTCTTTTTTCTCTATAAATACTGCATGACCCGTTTGGTTATTTTTCAATGATCCATTCTCTGGTTATTTAAATATCTCCCGAGCATCCCAACAACGTATGCTATATTTGAACGCGTACAAACCTGAGCATACATTAGATTTTCTATAATTGAGGAATAAGAAATCTTTTGCATTTCTTTAATTTTTAAGTCATTTTTTGGGCACTGATTTAAACTGAACTTGTCTCCTTTAGCCACAGGGGTATCAGCTGGTTTACAATTTTGCATGCCTTATCTTTTAAGTACCTTTTTGATATAAATCTTTTATGATAATCCAAGAATACCTTGAGACCGATCTCGGTGTATCTGAATTCCTAATACAAAAGAGGCATCCCCAATATTTTTCATCTTAAAATTCTTTGCTAGAAATCTCTTAGTTTCGGGCAATAAGCTTATATCGTTGCTGTCAAACAATATGTCATCAACATATAACACTAGAAAAATATACTTACTCCCACTAAACTTGTGGTATATATAATCATCGATCAAATTTATCTCAAAACCAAATGAGAGATTACTTAATGAAACTTGTAATAAAATTGAAGATACGCTTGTTTAAGTCCATAGATGAATTTATTTAGTTCACAAACCATTTGCTTTGCATCATCCGATACAAAGTTTTCTGGTTGTACTATATAAATTATTTCATCAATGTCACCATTGAGAAACATTGTCTTAACATCCATATGATGTAACTCAAGATCCAAATGTGCTACCAATGCCATTATAATTCTGAATGGGTCTTTCGAAGAAATCGAAGAGAAAATCTCTTTGTTATCGATGTCTTCTTTTTGTGTAAAACCCTTTTGCAACAAGAAGAGCCTTATACCTCTCTACTCACCCTTCGAATTCCTCTTGGTCTTAAATATCCATTTACAACTAATGGGTTTCGAACCTTTAGGCAATGGAATGAGGTCCCACATGTCATTGTTCTTCATGAATTTTATCTCTTCATTTATGGCACCGAGCCACTTTTGAGAGTTAGAACCTTCCATGACTTGACGGAAGTTGATCGGATCATCTTCCACCACTCGAATGTCAACTTCATGTTCTTGAAGAAATACATACGATGTAATAATTCGGAACCACACTTTTTCTCTCTCTAGTGGATCTTTATAATGGAATTCGTTCTTGAGGCCGTAGAGTTTTTCTTTTGGAACAATTTGTTAACCTTGAGAGGAATATACAATAACATTGTCTTAATCCTGAGTTGCTTCTTGAACAATGTCAGGAATAGAAATTGATCATTGTCAATGAAAGTTGGAGGAATTTCAATGTATTCCTCCTCAAAGACAAAGCCTGTAAACTCAACATCCTCAAAAAATCGGATATTTTCTATCTCGAAAATTGTCTTAGTTGTGGGATCATAAAACTTGTAACCTCTCGAACCTTTCAGAATATCCAATAAAATAGCAACTAATGGTCCTTGCATCCAGTTTCTTTTCATTTGGTTTATGAGGCCTTGCCTCAGCTGGACATCCCCAAATGTGTACGTGCTTCAAACTAAGCCTCTCGCTCATCCAAAGCTTATAAGGGTTTTATCAGTGGCATTAGTTGGAACTTTGTTGAGTATATACACTGCGATTTTTAATGCTTCATCCCAGAGAGATTCTGGCAAGGTAGATTGTCCAATCATACTTCTCACCATATCCTTAAGTGTTCTATTTCGTCTTTCAGCAACACCATTCATATTGGGCGAACCGGGCATAGTATACTGTGGAACAATACCACACTTCTTTAGGAATTTAGGAAATGATCTTGGACGTTGTTAACCCGAACCGTCATATCTACCATAGTATTCAACCCTATGATTAGATGTGACATTTTTAATCCTTTAGTTGAGTTGGTTCTTAATTTCAACTTTATAGTTTTTGAACACATCCAATGGCTGTGATTTTTCATGAATGAGATATATATAGCCATATTTTGAAAAGTCATCTATGAATGTTATAAAATATTGTTGACCATTCTAAGAACCCGTAAGGAATGGTCCACAAATGTCCGTATCCTTTTATTGGTTTGTTTTCTCTTTATACAATTGGCACACAAGTCATAATCTGTGAAGTTAAGATGATCGAAAATCCCGTCAAACACAAGTCTCTTAACTCTCCTCTTGGAGATGTGACATAATCTCTTATACCACAACGAGGTAGAATTCTCGCTTTACACTTCGAGTACTTACATGCACGAATTCATTAAAAGAAGTAATTGTATCAATTAAATAAAGATTGTCGTAACCTAATAAAGAATCGGAACCAACCAATTTTGAATCATGAAACAAACTAAATTTTCTAGTCCCAAATGAACAAGAATAACCAAATTTGTCCAAAGCAGAAATAAAAATCAAATTCCATCTAAAAGACAACACAATAAATGTTCCATTAAGATCCAAATAAAATATAGTCTTTAACAATAATCTAAATTTCCCTATTGCATCTACTTCCACTATTTTGCTGTCGCCAACATAGACGTATCTTTCACCATCACTTAGTTTTCGGCAACTCAGGCAACCCTATATAGACACACTGATGTGAGTTGTTGCACTAGAATCTATTCACCATGTATGTCTAGGTACCGAAGTTAAATTAACCTTAAAACAAACCAAATGAAGAAGAATACATTTCTTGACACGCCATGTATGGTAGTTGGTACAGTTCTTCTTTTTATAACCTGCAGCTCCATAGAAGAAACAACCACCATCAATTGGTTCCTTATGCTGTTTCGCTTGGAGGTGGTGACTAAATTAGTACTTTCTGTCTCGTCATACTTCAATCTTTCATTTTCTTGGACACAGTGTGAGATGAGCTCATTAATGAGCCATGAGTCATTTTGACACTTGTAGCTCACCTTGAATTGACTAAAATGTGCCAGAATGGATATTAGAACCAAGTGCACTAACAAGTCTTTAGATAAATCCAACTTGAGTGCCATTGGTTTAAAGCAACATGGTACATTTCCATTATATACTCCTGTATGTTTTCTTTCCCTTTGTATCTCGTTGAGACAAGGTTTGTCAAAAGTGTACTAGTTTTGACCTTTTCATTCTTGGCAAATCTCTTCTCAAAGTCTTCAAGGAAACCCTTAGCCGTAATCACTTTATTGGACATAGTGCCTAGGAACGCTTCTGGAAAGCACGCTTCATGACTATTAAACTTATGTGATTCGATCATTCCTATTTTTCCATCCCCCTCTTATCATCAGAGGTACTTTTCTCAGTAAGTGCAGCAGGTTTATGACCTGTAAAGTAATATCTAGGTCCATGACTCCAAGAACAATCATCGTGTTCTATTGCCACGCCCTGTTAGTGCCATTAAGCATTAGAATTGAATTGATACTAATAGAGATATTAGTAGCAAAACTTGAAATTAAATTAGAGAACAATTAATTGGAACAGCTCACATGAATACCCTTAATATGGAAATAACAATTTCAAATAATGGTAGGGCCCATCACAAAATACCTAGCACAACATCAATATTTAGTCTTTGGAAAGAAATATTGACTTGTAAGTAGTACTCTTGATGCAGTGGTCAAAACACTTACAATAAAAATATATCAACCAATAAATCTTTCTTTGAACCGATTTATTGATCACACATTAAATCAAATAATCGCCACATGTTTATCACCATAGGTGCATGTGCAATTTGGTTAAATATTGACATTCCTTTGGGTCGATCAATATTTGTATGAATAACATACACACAAACACCTTTTAATATTCTAAGTTAATTAAGTTTCATAAAAGAGGTTGCTTTGGCAACATGTTACTTCAATTAATTCATTTCTGAATATTATACCTTTCAAAATAATCATTTGTACCAAAATTTGAATAAGGAAACCACCAATTTTGCATATTTTATTTATTTGAAACTTTAGGGGCCAATTTGAACAAATTAGAAACTTTGAGGGCTTTAATTACAAAATTTAGAACTTTAACGACCAAAATTAATCAATTGTTAAACTTTAGGGATAAAAGTATTAAACCTAGAACTTTAAAGGCCCAATTTAGATGAACTTTAAACTTTAGGGGTTGAAACTTTAAAATTGTAACCCTAACCCTAATATGAAATTGCAAATGAGGACTCAAAATAACATAAATTGCAACTCAGCCCTTGTCCCCAAAATTTAAACAAAAATTCCC
>NC_036253.1:3891428-3978022 GCF_002742605.1 Olea europaea var. sylvestris | reverse complement strand
CGGAAACATCAACTAGAGAGGTCAACTAAACTGAAAGGTTGATCTTCTAAAGATTTTAAGCATAGTGTAATCAACACAATATCAAACACCAACCATTTCGATTGTTATTTTTTGTTGTTATTACCTATTTATAGATACTACAAAACCGTTGTTCGAATCGAAAAAATCAAAATCACATTCTTGAAACTTCTTCAATGGCTCTTGACATATACATCTCACATGGGATTAATATGAGTAGTGAGCAATGTCATTTATGATGGCAATGGGTAAGTACCTTCGAAAATTAAGTTTGATGATATATAGCATGTTAAATTACGTATCCCAGATTAGTGAAAATCATGTTGTGTTATATCTTTGATTATTTTCACCATTATGGGCTACCTGTACTTCAATTTGTGGTGAAGTACGATTCTAGAATATGAGGAGGTTATAAATTAAAGTTGTGACGAAGACAATTTTTTTTATTTTTTTTTATTGAAGGTTCCTCACCTATGCATATATTGTTCTGACTATGCCAGCCATTTATGTAATGTTATCAGATATAATGCGGAATATAGTAACTTAAGAACCATGTAATGTAATTGACACATGCACCATGAATACTGAAATCCATTTTTTTAAAAAATCCACTGTCCTGCTATGGACTACTTATCACATTTTGATTTAACATTGGATGTTGTTTGTCTATTTATATGACAATGATTCTATTATTTATCCAATCTCTAACGTGAATTTTAATCAACTTGTTCAAGCATGATTGCGGATTGTTCGTGGTAAAGTTCGTTGAATACATAATAAACGGAGAAGGGCTGGAATGGGACATACCTTAGATTCAAAAAAAAATAAAAAAAATTTGGACATAAAATCATATGACACGAATTTTGGTCTTGTACATCGTAGCATTAGGCGTATAGGAATATGAAGGTTTGATGATTTAACTGGTTATGTATAGCTCTCTAGATTTTTGAACTCATTTTGACTTTATTTGGGCAGGCATAGTGTGGTTCTAAGCTGCTTCATTTTCACTCTAGATTGCATTGCTTTTGCGTTGTTCAAACATGCTAGTTTGCATCGTGTCCTTTTTCAAATTATTTACATGTCAGATCCATACTTGTAATAAAAAAAAAAAAAAAAAAAAGGAATGAGAAAAGATAGATTTAGAACACATATACGTATAAATTGGTCATAATAGAAGCCTTAATCATATGTATATTTCATCTTGAGAGTAGTTCATATATATTTTTCATTCTAATTGAAGGTGAGACACACACAAACGATGATGAATTTAAGACATCTATATGAGAAATGCATTAAATGGTGATGAAAATTTCGACAAATCAGACATAAAACAATGGAATAAAAGTGAACTAATTTGCATTTCATGACATGAAACAAGTATTTTCATATACGCAAGTGGTCGCCTCTCATTCAACACTCAACATTGTCCAGAGAAGTATACATATTACGATACCAATTTACGATATGTTAATCGATTAATTGATAATATACATGATCAAAATAATTGTAAATGTTTATTATGAAACCTACAAAAATGATAAGAGTTATAACTTGCCGGAAATGAATTAGGAGATCATAGACGATAAAATCTCTTAAAATTAATATACAATTGATTTATATTTTGAGGCAAAAAATGGAGGATCCCTGTGATTATCACTTGAAATATTAAAAGATTTAGCAAGAATTGTATCAAATCGTAAGACGTTACAAAAGGACTAAAATTACCTTGATGTTTGAGATGAAAAGTCTTGAAAAACAGTTCCAATGTCGTCGAGTTCTAGAACGTAAAAGACAAGGTTTACGGTTTGAATATTCAAACCAGCAAGTTTGTTTGTTGTTGCCCATAATCGTTTTTTTGAAGTTAATATTTGATATAGACATGACATTAATGAAGAAACGTAAATTGGGGGGATTTAAAAAAAAATTTTAGTCACACAATGAAGCTACTGGTATACTTTTGGAATTAGGTTTATTTTAGGAAGCAAGTATGTATAAACATAATTCTTACATAATCAAGTATATTTGGTTTTATAAATATAACGTAGTAAATTGTGAAATATTTTTTATAAATGATATAGATATGAAATTTTTCATTAATTTAACATACAATAATTCACACATAAGCCCACATGATCGATTAAAAATCCTTACAGGTGCTGTTTGGTTGACATTACTTGGGTTTACCTATGGATATCCTATGGGTGATGTTTGATTGATTTGTTGGTGGGTTAATTTCACAAACGGTCACTGAATTTATAGAAAAATTACAAAACGGTCACTGTCACTTAAGTATTGGGACGCTTTCAAAAACGGTCACTGAAATTTAAAAAGTTTTTGAAACAGTCACTGAAATTGAAAAACACTTTTTTAGTTTTTTTGGTTACATTTGCAGCAATTTCTCGATTACTTCCAACCATCGATACCATCGAATTTTGATACTGTTGGAAAGCCCACAACGTCCTCTTCAATTACCACTCAAAATCTTTCCGTAATACCAAGAAATTTGACCGAAAAATCACCGCAAAATTTGTCCCAAAAAATCTGAAAATCTGCCCAGATTTTCAGATTTTTGAGCGACTTTTACGACAATTTTTCAGTGACTTTCAACCACCAAGATCACCAGATTTTGATATCGTTGGAAATCCCACAATGTCCTCTTCAATTACCATCCAAAATCTCCCCCAAAATCCAAAAGATTCGGCCGGAATAAATCCGCAAAATCGGCATCCCAAAAAGACGAAAATCTGGGATGCCAACTTTGTGAGTTTATTCTGACCGAATCCTTTGGAGTTTTGGGGAGATTTTGGATGCAAATTAAAGAGAACATTGTGGGATTTCCAACGGTATCAAAATTTGGCTATTTTGGTGGTCGTAAGTTGTCAAAAAATCGCCGCAAAAGTCCACCAAAAATCTGAAAATTTGGGCAGATTTTTGTCTTTTCGGGTAGCCGATTTTGTGGGTTTATTCCGGCCGAATCCTTTGGAGTTTGGGGGAGATTTTTTGTTGTAATTGAAGAGGACATTGTAGACTTTCCAACGATATCAAAATCCGGTGGTATCGGTGGTCGGAAGTGGTCGAAAAATTGCCGCAAAAGTAGTTCAAAATTTTTTAAATTTTAATGACCATTTTTGAAAGCGTTCCAATACTTAAGTGACCGTTACTGAAAGTTTTAAATTTCAATGACCGTTTTGTAATTTTTTTGTAAGTTCAGTGACCGTTTGTGAAATTTTGGTTGACTCCACATACTGAAAATTGGTAGTCGAATTCACCAATAGGCAGGTAACTTTGAGCTCCCTTAAAATAGCAATTCTTGTCAGCTGAAATTTTTTCGATTGTGCTGTTTAATAGAAATGGATTTTGTGGCTTCACCAATGGAAAATTCGAAGATGCGGTCCAATACTGGTAATATGTACCCAAAATAATTGAATTGCTGCAATACAGTGGTGTTTTTTGTTTTTTTTTTTCGTACCAAAATGAGATCCATTGCTTTTGTCTTTCATGTTTAGTTTCATAGTAAACATATCTTGCACCAATTTGTTACATAATTGATAGTTATTATAGTGTCTAATTGTACTTTAGTTGACCACCCCCAGCTTGGATGGAGTTTGGGCAAAGTATAGATGAAAAGAGGCTCGAAACAGTCAAATTGGTGTGCTCCATGCAAGAGAAAGAAGAAAGGGCTCTTGTTGACAAAGAAAGTCTACACGTGGCTCAGTAGAAGAAATATGTTGTCTTAGCAAAGAAATCAGTGCAAGGAAAAGGCATAGAAAGATTGAGAAAGCTTGACAAGGTGTTCGGATCTTTGTACAGTGTTTTGAGATTTTTCATTAGAGTAAAAAACATCAAAGAGTAGAGCTTCATACCCGTGAAAACTGGAAAAGCCACATTCGGAACAATTTCACACGAGTTGAAAACCAAAAGCAAAGCAGCCCCCTTAGCTCAGGTTCACTTTTAGTTCTTCCATCTTTAAATCATTCAAGTTAGGTCCTATCACTTCCAATTGCTTTGAGATTGATCCTCCATCTTGCCGAAATCATCACTTTGGTCCTTCAACTTTTATTTCTTCAAATTTGATCCTCTAAAATTGTGTGATTGTCAAGCATGCATAACAATGAAAAAATATACTTTGATCAATCAACTCCTTTCATTACGGCTAGCGAGTACTTTAGGTTTCATCTAAACATCTTGTCCCTTTTCTCCTCAGTCCACAAAGACAAAATCTAATGATTTTATCACTACTCAGAATCCAAAATTTTCCCTTCCCTAATTAAAGGATAAGCCGGAGGGGAGTGAGGTTTCCCGAAAATAAAGGATAAGTTCTTCCAACTACTTCTTTGTGAGGGTGTCATGATCGTGCACTCATTTTCTCTTTTTATTGGCCGTTCCCCAAAAGTGAGTGGACGAACATAGCCATCCAAACACTCAAGGAATAGAATTTGAGTTTAGTTTGAATTGTTGCATATAGAGAATATTGGAATTTCATCTTAAACTATTAACCCGAAGTATCATAAACCCTTATATATTGATTCTTTATTTTATATTTAAGCAACTTGGAATTTACTTGTAACATATAGTGACGATTTAAACTTTTAAATGGATTGAATTGCTATGTTCAGTTTTTCTTAGTTGTAATACAAAGTTAAGTCTTGGTGTTGAATGATCTTAAAAATATCTATCTTATTAATAAGATCGCCTTGATAGTGGTTATATGTTCCAAATCAAATATCAAATCAAAAGTTTGGATATTCGTTCAAAACTTTGAATATCCAACGGCAAATAACCTCATCTTCTACTTGAAAATCAAGATCACACAACTTTCATAAATATTAAATTTCTGATAATACGTTCTGCAAAATGACTATATAAGTCAATGTGATCAACGTGGTAAGACGAAGTCCATGAATTCATAGTGGGAAACTATGATCTATTCAAACTTTCAATTTGGTATTTCACAGTCAACATTATTATATGTTATTCCTGGTATGATCACTTTCATGACTTGTTCATGGCACTCTTGTGTACGTTAATTCATACCCTTTTCTCTTGAATTATCCTACCAAATTTGGAAAAAAAAGAAGAAACAAAGATTTCTTTTCATCCTATCCTTCAGAATGAAAAAGGTGACTTAAGATTGACTTGCTTTTCACGTAGATTATAGGGGATTTATGTTCAAACCATGGTTACAAGATCGAAAAATCTAATGTCACCTCTTCGTGTGTGTGTGTACATTGCATTTTTCCTTCTATATACATTACATTTACTAATTATTATAGTAATAGGAAGTATTTCAAAGAATTTTTCGACGTCAATCTCAAAAATCATTTTATATCGAAGTAAATAAAAAAATTATATTAACAAATTATTATGATGGGTTTATAGCGTGTTCTAAATAGTTACTCTAATATTTTTTACAATTGATACCGCATCTTTGGCTGATTGGATCATATCCAAAAATGAGGTACTCTACCAATTTGGCATGAGCATAGAATTTCATTTTAGGTGAAGACTTTGAGATTGTCAACCAACTACAAGTTGTTTTATTCTCATCATATATTTATATTTAATTAACTGAATCATTTTCAAGCTGAGATATTTTGCAAAAAAAATAAAAAAATAAAATGGAATCACAGGAGTGTATATATATTATTTATTTACTTATTTATTTATTTTTTGGGTACAGAAAGTCATTCAAAGATATTATTATAAAGCAATCATAAATACTCAGTCTTGATTTATTCAGTCATCACTTATTATTCACATTTGATTAAAATATATACATATATGTTGAATTATGCAGTTGCTTAGTTTATCTATAAATATGCATCTTCTCACTTGTATATTATCACAAACACTTGAAATTAAGAGTCCATAGAGATGGCTAAACTCAACAAGACTACTTTTCTTGCTCTCTTCTTCTGCTTCCTCATTATTGCAGCCTACGGTAGGTAGTTTTGCGCTCCATGAGCAGATAATTCAATTTCTATTCCTGGAAAACATTGTCATGTTCAGTACATAGGACTGAACAAGATTTGTTGAGAGAACCACTCTTTTTTTTTTTATTAATCACATTCAATCAAGATTAGTCGAATGTAACAATATATGTCCTGACTTTATTCATTATTTTTCAATGCACCATGCATATGATTATCATTAGAAAATAACCGGAGACAGTTAATCACCTTATTCATTATTTTTCATAGTTTTTCTTGACACCTTTCCACCCACGAAAAAAAATAAAATTCCTATGGGTGAATTTTTGCTTGCTTTTCATTTTTCTTAACATGATAAGAACTTACAGAATATATACATTTGAGTAAGATTGAGAAGTGTTCTTAAAAAGTAAAATAAAATGACGTAATTTTTTGAATAACTGATACTATTTATCTTTCCTGATCCAATTTTTACGCAGAGATGCAATTGGGGGAGGCAAAACCTTGCACAAAACTTAGCAAAGGATGGCGTGGGTTGTGTGCTCCTCATAAATGCAGCAGTTACTGTATTCACCACGAGGGAGCTTACCATGGTGCTTGTCTAAAAAATCACCATAGTAAGTATTATGGTTGCTACTGCTACTACCGTCATTGCTAATCAATGAATTTATATGTACTTGTTGGAGGTCATGCCTTGTGCCCATCTACAAGTTCGTACTGTGTTTATGTTTCCAATAATATTGCAATCCTCGAGTGCTTTCGTTTAGAAAAGTAAAAGCTGCCTGTGTGAGCTCTTGTAGCTGGTGGCATGACTTGTGTCCACTAGTTCGTGTTACTTTTGTTGTACTTGTATACCTAAATATTGAAGATTGTAAGTTTCTTTTAGTCTGTTTATTGATCAAAATATAAAGTGAGGATGTGTTAAAGACAGGATTTAAATAAATAACTGTCTCCACTCATTGAACATAAAATTTTATATGAAGTGGCTCAACATGGCATTAGAGTAAGTAAATTAAACATAAAATTGATTTAACTTAAATCATAATTGGTAGCAAGACAATTGTTGGTACTAAAACCTCGTTAATTAAACAATGTCTCAATTATTCATTTTGATGAGAACACACAAGTCGGTCAAAACCTTCTATAGGTAGTTTTACACACAGTTCTAACTGGGATAACTTAACAAATATGTGTTCTACAAGATATAATCGATTGCAAAATTAAATAAAGAAGAATACCAGATATAACGTGGTAAGCCCCTAAGGAAAACATCCAAGGGCTCCCAAGCCACAGGTAAAATAATCAACTATCAAAAAATAAAAAAAAATATAATAGCTTTAGTTTAGTAATTTCGCAAAATTAACTAAAACAATCAAAAGCAAATAAAGAACAACTCCCTCGTTTTCTTATTCTTTTTGACTAGTTGAAGAAGTGGAATTAAACCTTTTCGGTCTTAACTTTATCGCCACTTCATTATTGTATTTGGTAGCAACAAGTCCTTGGATTAAGATTCACCAATCTTAACTCACACCAAGTAGCCTGATCTTTGAGTAAGGCTATATCATTCTCGTACAAGTGTGTTATCTTCAATTAGGGTTGAAGAGCGCATTTTTTTTTTTTTGGAGATACTTCACTGGAATATCAGTTAATCATAACTCATTGGAGAAGGTGACTTGCTGCTGCAGGTTTGTCAAACATATACAAATTTTTCTCAAAGCCTCTCAACATTCCTTAGTGATTCTTTTTACTTATGTAAATACCCCTCCAAGGCACGAATGTGTCTTACCTAAAATATAGATGTTTTGTACGTTAAGAATAATGTAAAATATGTTTGATATGATTAATAATTAAATTAAGGACAATTTTAATTTGTTAAAATAATTTTTCCTTCTTTTAATAATTTGACCAATCAAATCAATCCAAAAAGGATTTTGTGTGTGTGTGTGTGTGTGTGTGTGTGGTGACAAGATTGATAATATAAACTTCTCTCTTTCATTAAGATTTGCCAACCTCGTGAATTCTTTTAATGAATTTTTCATGCTGGAGTTGTACAGGCACGTCAAGATTACTAAAAATCACATTTTCATCCATATGAAAAGTTACCTATGCACGACATCTGTTGCTACCTTGGGAACCAGCAACGAATGAGTAACATATATGACGTTAACATTCACCAACAAACTCAAAGATAGAAATTTTGTTGGAGAAGGTCAATAGAATTCACCGACGCAAATTCTGTAGGTGAATCGGTTTGCAAATCGCATATCAATCACCTTCTAAACATTCATTAACAAAAAAACAAATTATCCATTCATTCTGTTGGGAAATTATCGCCATCGAGGAAATTGGAGAAGAAACAACATAGAAGTGATATCAAGAAGATGAAATAAATGTAAAGAACAAACCGAAATTGAAAGGCTCAAACATGACATTATATTATTGTCCTCAAACGATATTTGTCCCCTCTCGGTAACAATTTTGGTGCTTAAAGGGTCTTGCGGCAAACGGTTCGAAGGATTGATCAAGCCTTGTTGTAGAAAAAAACAAAAGCACAAATATTTCTCTACCTGAACTTGAAAAACACATAGAGAATGTATGAATATGAAAGAAGAAAGGAATTTTTCTTTCTTGTGGAATGAAGTTAATAAGATTCATAAGTTGCATTTTGATTTCAATTGTTTGTATTGATCATCTCATCACCTGCTTATAGGTTCGAGTCAATACCTCACGAATTGGTGCCAAATCATTATGAAAAGTTGCAATGTTTCCTCCAAAAAATCGCCAGAATTCATATGAAATCGACCTCCAACAGTCACTAAATTACAACCATGCGACCGCATGGTGTAATGCCACACGGTCGTATGGTTTATGCTAACGTCGGCTTCCAAGTTTCTGGCTATGGCAACAGGCCATGCAGTCGCATAGGCCAAAGTATTGGCTCCCATCTTCTCTTTCGTTCCATACTTGTGTTTATTAATTTATTGAAAAACATTTTTCCATCAATCCTCCACTTGTTCAAAATTCAATAAATTCTCATATTCAAAGTATACGATATCCATGTATAAGGATTATATATCTTTCGATTTGAATCTAACATAGTGTAATCCAAACAAAGTAAAGTCGGAATCAAAGATAGCCGTAGTTTGAACAAATTATTCCATGTGAGAATACCGGTTAGAACACACACATGAGTACCATGTGTTCTCAAGTTTCTCAACTCACTTAGCACTTTTATGACTTTGCGCTTATCCTATTCAACAAACTTTTAAGAGAGAAACTCCAACTCTCAATTGAGGTGGCACAACCTCAAAGTTCGTTTAGGTGAAGTTATTCCAATACCTTTGTTACTTTTAAAGATACTTGTGTTTTAGCACTGAACTTCATTAAGAGCTAAAAGCTCAACCCTTATTTCAGTAACAACCATCATTATTTTAATTAGGATAGGATTATTGTGAATTTTAATAATGCTGCAACTATCCACATATCAAATGACTTGTTGTTATCCTTTGAACCCGTGGATTACCTTTTGAGTAAACGATAGGTATGGTTGCCGTCATTGATGAATCTTTATAAATTAGGAGTTTCAACCTCATCCTTCTCAAAATAGATGCCACTAAATTTTTTTTAGTGGTCTAGTTAAAGGATCCGCAAAATTCTCTTCGAAAATTATTCCATCTTTGATAATTTCCTTGTGAAGTCACCTTTAAGACTATTGTCCTTACTTTTCATTTCATGCGACATAGTATCTTATCAAAATATAGTTAGCCAATGATCGATTCATTTGATAGACACAACTAGTCACCACCAAGAATTCTCTTTTTATGAAACCACAAGCTTCGCTTTATATAACGCTTTATAGATTTTTAAAAATGATGTTGGATGATTTTCATCAAATCATTACACTAGTCAATTACTTTTATTGTGGATTTCATAATTGGGTATTTGGTATTCTCTTCATTGAATTATTACAATGATCTTAAATGAATATTCTTTAAATATTCCATTGATTTTGCAAGTGCCATAATCGGTCTTTACCCATTTCATCCATTTAAGACTTAGTTTATTTCATCCTTATAATTATATATAAGGATTTTCTACATTTTCTACTTCATCGATATATTTCTACGATTAAAAGGTTAGGGAACTTTTAACTTTTATGTTAAGTTACCCCCACAATTCCTCAATTAGGAATTTATATGCATTCTTGTAATATTGCATTCACACTTTGAACTTCTCTTATAAATTCACAAGCATTAAAGTTAACCCCCACATTTGGGATTACTTTAGAATTTATCAACGTGATAACCCCCACATTTGGGATTTTACTTAAACATGGGGTTCATTAAACTCATTCATAGTTCAATTTACTTTGACAACATTCGTGAAAGTTTAAATACATTCAGATAGTGGTTGTTAGTTCACAATGACCTCCAATCCAACTATCTTTAGTTTTGATTACACATTTGATCAAGCTCATCTTATAGACCATTAATGTTTTTCAAGCATAACCAACTCAATTGGTTTCACAATTGAAGTCAAATTCGTCAATGAATAAGACTAAACATCTTGTTTCACAAGATTTACTACTCCAAACATAAGCAACTTATCGCTTTTTGACATAAGATAATATTGTATCATATCAAACTATGATGTACATTTTCACCTTATTCACATTTGGACAAAATCACGTTTTGTCACAATCATATGCAAACTCAAATTTTGCTCTATAAGATGTTTCCATGTCTCAATAATTTTGCAAGCACTTTCTACTAGAACAAGTCACAAATTTGTCATGTTATATGCAAATATAAATGGCATAAAGTCGTCTCATTTAATTCCAAAGGATTAAATGAGGTTATCATTAATCCAATTTATTGTGAGTTCAACAAGACAAGAAATCAGCCAACTTATTTGCCATATTCAAACTTTTCCAAATTTGAATGAAAAGCCAACTTTAGGCACAGTTTGTACTCTACAAAGTATTTCTCCCAGCCATGCAAATACTTTAAACAATAATACAATGGTCTAGAAACAGCGATGAATCCAGAATTGAAGTCCAGCTAGGGCGAGTTGACTCTTGACCGTTGACCAATGACCATTAACCGTCAACAACCGTAGTAGTCCAATCATTTATTAAAATTTGGTTACATAATATTAAAAGTTATTCAATATATATGTAAATAAACTAAAACGTCAAAATCGTATGCATATGAAAATATAGTTCAATACAACCCAAAATAGTAAAAAATCGTTCCATAATTTGCAAAATGCCCCAATTTATTTTTGAATTACAATTGATTAAAAAAATAACCAAGTACACAGGGGTTGAATTGAGCGGCCAACATCTTTTCGATTAAATTTTTTCACTTATCCTAATTTCCTAAACGTAAATTCCCAAATCAATAATCCTAACTCACAAAACATAAATTACTTATCATGAATCACGATTCGCAAACATAAGTTCGTAAACATAAATTCCCAAATCAATAATCATTCCTCATCAAAACATAAATTACTTATCATAAATCGAAATTCGCAAATATAATTTTGTAAACATAAATTCCCAAATCAATAATCATAACTCATGATAAAACGTAAATTACTTATCATAATTCATAATTCATAAATCACAATTCGCAATTATAATTGCATAATCAATGATATCATCCAAGAAACCATATAATTGATGTTCAGTGGCATCAAGTAACCGACCATAATTCAGGTGTTACCAGTTTTATTAACTCGAATGAGTTCTGTCAAATACTTCAAACAGAAATAGCCAAAGAACTTCAAAAGAAATTTGATAGGCTGTTTTTATTGTTTCTTTTCCAAACAACTTTATCGACACTAAATTCAATTATTAGCAGAACATTCTATTCCATGGGTCATAATCAAATGTTAGAATTCAAACATTAATGACCACCAAATGAAAACTACTAAATTAAAAACTAAGCCCAAAATTATTGATCGCCACCAATCTTACTATTGACAATTTTTTGGGTCCCAATCAATAGCCATAAAAGTTTCAACTCTACAATTGATTGAATAGTGGCATAGCAAGGGCGAAACAAAATAGGCAGTAATAAAAAAAAAATAGTAAAAAAAAAATTAAAAATAAAGAAGGAAAGAAAGAGTCACCACTCACCAGCTGAGGTTGAGACTAGAAGGCAAACGATTCACTGCAGCAGAAGCAGAACACTTTGACGTCGTTCGTTGGCTTGGCTCCGGGCTCCAAAGAATGCTGCTTCTTCTTTGATGGAGTCTGCGGTCTGCCTCTTAGAGCTAGGTCGTGTGAATTTGGAGAAAGAAGAAGTAAGGTCCTGAAGAAAAGGGTTTGGCAATTTGGAGGAAATGAATTTGTGAATTTCACAATTCTTGGCTAATTGGACAATTGAAATGGTTTGATAAATTGGATAATTTCATTTGACAATTTGGTTAAATAATAAGAGGCCTAAAATTCACAAATTTACTGAAGCCCAATCAAAAAAAAAAAGAAAAAAGAAAAGAAGAAAAAAGGGACCTTTCATCTTCCTTCTCCTTCTCCAGGCCGGACCAGGCGGCGTCTGCTGCAACTATTGTGAATCGGAACCCGGTGGTTCTGCAGATTTTGGCGGAGCCAACACGCGCTGCCGCGCCCCCTCGCAGAGTGCTGGCTCCGCGCCTGTCTAGAAATCATTCATAATTACGTAGCAATACAAAACTCAATTCGAATAAGTTTGTTTCTTAATTTTTTTTTTAAATTTGAAGCAGTATAAACATGGAAGAATGATTGGTTGGCATCTCAAATTCATATTCACATTCAATAATACAATGGACTAATTTAAACGGTAACATACAACTTCTCAGAAAGACAGCGCAAAATTAAAGTCGAGTAGATCCCGTTTCCACCACAATTGCATGAAAAGTTGCCATTTAATAACTGAACCACATGTACCTTTTCAAAATTAAACCAACTTATCAATTAACTAAAGTGATTACTGATGCATGAAAAAATACACTTTTACAATCACTTTCACATTTTTTGATGGAATATGAAATTAAATAATAAAGCAGCCACTACATTCATTTAGTTACCAGGATCATGCAATTGAAATATATATATATATATATATTACAAACTGAGAACCCAACATGCATCCAGACAAATTATGTCAATTCAATGTTGTATTACGGCATGCATACAGATTTGGAATAATGTGATCTGGCCATCAAATGGTTTTTGCCTTTTTCATGTTTCCACTTTCATGAATATTTTTTAAGAACGCATGCAACTATTTATGCGCAATCGAAATTCATATTACATCGATAATATGCATATTATATTCACAAACATACCTTTTCCATGTGCAAGGATCAAACATAATTTCGACTTACCAAAGTCGAGTTTGAGAAGGCGAAATGATAATTACGAGTCCGAAATCATGAATCTGGATTCATTGTTTTCCATTCTTGAATAAAAGCATGTCTTTCCTCATATCTAATCTTCTTGTAAGTTAGTGCCATCGAATGATTCCACATGAACAGAATCTCAAATCTTGACCATAATGGTTTCGTTTTCCATCACAAAATATCGTTTGAGATTGTTGGGAAATTATCCCCATCGGGGAAATTGGAGAAGAAATAACATAAAAGTGATATCAAGAAGATGAAATAAACGTAAAGAACAAATTGAAATTGAAAGGCTCAAACATGACATTATATCGTTGTCTTCAAATGATATTTGCCCCTTCTTGGTAACAATTTTGGTGCTTAAAGGGTCTCACGACAAACGGTTCGAAGGATTGATTAAGCCTTGGTGTAGAAAAATACAAAAGCACAAATATTTCTCTACCCGAACTTGAAGAACATGTAGGGAATGTATGAATATGAAAGAAGAAAGGAATTTTTCTTTCTTGTGGAATGAAGTCAATAAGATTCATAAGTTGCACTTTGATTTCAATTGTTTGTATTGATCATCTCATCACCTATTTATAGGTTTGAGTCAATACCTCACGAATTGGTGCCAAATCATTATGAAAAGTTGCAATGTTTCCTTCAAAAAACCGCCAGAATTCATATAAAATCGACCTCCAACAGTCACTTAATTACAACCATGCGACCGCATGGTGTAATGCCATGCGGTCGCATGGTTTATACTAACGCCGACCTCCAAGTTTTTGGCTATGGCAACAGGCCATGCGGTCGCATAGGCCAAAGTATTGGCTCCCATCTCCTCTTTCGTTCTACACTTGTGCTTATTGATTTATTGAACAACATTTTTCCATCACATTCTCCTACTGACAATAGAGACAAAATACATGAAATCGTATGGTGTATGCTCAGGGAATCAAACATTTAGATATCCGAGTTTAGTTTTGACATATTTTAAACATTATCAGAACGTTCTTAGTTCGTATATTGATTATTATTAGAACATTTTCGTTCTTTTTGATATTTGAGCTATTAGAATGTTTTTTTAGTAAAAATTCAACCATTTTCCCTTTTTCATAAAATGTATAACTCTTCATCTATGAATTATCCATATGTGAAAATGTCTCCAAGAGTTATGGTCATCACCAACAGAATGATCATTGTTGATAGATGCATACATCACCCATAAATTTTCTGTAGGTGACGCTTGGTTGATATTACTTGGCTTTACATATGGATATTCTTAGGTGATGTTTGATTGATTAGTTTGTTGGTTGACTCCAGGCACTAAAAATTGGTAGCCGGTGTTAATGTAACAGAAATAGAAATTACCACACATTGACCACACATGTTGGCAGAGCAGCTTGCTGATCTCTTGGCATGAATCTTGGTGTTAATTATGCACCTATAATAGTTTAACTTTAATTACATTGACTATTTCATTCTCTTTGTAATCCTGTGCAATTATCCATTGTCTTTTTTTTTTTATCAGAATGTACAGAACTGATATAAATATACATTCATTTGCTGGTCTTGGTATCAATTAAACCAAGCTTTCCACGAATCTTTCTTGGTTTCAGAGTCTTCTTTTGCTCACGCTTGATCCTAAAGCAAATGGCCTCTTCAAACAGCACCACTCCTATTGTTTTCAAGGCACCAAACATCTCTCAATTCATTTCGGTGAAAATGGATGGTAGAAACTATTTGAATTGGACATCTCTGTGTGTTCCTGCATTGAGAAGTCATGATCTCCTGGATTTCGTGCATGGATCTAAACCGTGCCCTGAAAATTACTTACTTGATGATCAGAACAAGCCAACAATGGAAATCAATCCCGCCTTCCTGCTTTGGCACAAGAAGGATCTGTTTGTTCTTGGACTTCTCAACTCCACACTTACATACCAAGTTTTACCATCTGTGTATGGTTTAAACTCTGCTAAGCAGGTTTGGACAGCCTTAGCCAACAAATACGTGTCTCAAGCACATTCTAGAGTTAGCACCCTTAAATGACAACTACAAAGTTTACACAAAGGAGGGAAGAATGGCACTGAGTTCTTGAATAGTGCAAAGATATATGCAAAAATCTTGCCGCCGTCGGAAAGCCTATAGATAAGGATGATCTGATCTCTTATATTATAGGAGGTCTAAATCCGTCCTTCAACCCTTTTATTGCCTCTTGTTCATTTTCTCTACAGAAAAATACAATAAGTTTTGATGAGTTTCAATCTGAACTGCTATCATATGAGACTCTTCTTGAAAATCAAAATCAGCATGCTATCATGGAGAACCACAATTTTGCAATGCTTGCTACATCCAAAGATCATTCTCACAATGGTCCAATGAGGCCAAAGAATTATAACTTTTCTCCTAATTGCAGGCAATTTTAGCATGACAATTCGCACGCCAAATAGAAAACTTTCACCTCTTCAATGCAACCATCGAATCTCAATAATGACTCTTCTAATCCACAGTCTTCTCAACGTAATTTTTCAACTACTATACGCATGGCATGCCAGATTCTTGGAAAAACAAATCATGAAGCCCTGGATTGTTTCCATAAGAGGATTATAGTTATCAAGGACAGCATCCGCCTTCACAACTTGCTGATATGGTAGCTCACAGCAATGGACTTCATGAAGATAACGCTTGGTATGTCGACAACAGAGCAAATCAGCATATTATGAATGATGTGGCAACTCTTACCCTTTAGAATATGGCAAGAATGAATCAATAGCTATGGGTAATAATAATGGCCTTGAAATCCAAAACACAGGTTCTTTCTCCCTAAACACTCCACAATCAACATTTTACTTCAGCTATTCTAATGCTATGACCAATCTCTTATCCATTAATCATTTTTGTAGTGATAATGATTGCTATTTCGTTCTAACGGATTCTTGTTATTTCGTCAAGGACAATGAAATAGGAAAATCTTTTCTGGAGGGATGAGTAAAGGCCGCCTCTATCCTAGCGTCTCAATAAAAACACGATAAATCAATGTTGTGCACAAGTAGACCTCTTTAGTGTCAAAATTCCCTCAGATGTATGGCATGCAAGAATAGGTCATCCTTCAGGTAAAGTCATAAAGTGAATCATTTCTTCTTTCAAGCTTCTTAAGATTTCTTGTGTCTAGCCTGTCAGTTGGGAAAAGCAAAAAATCTTCCTTTCAATGATTCATATAGAGTTTCTTTAGGTCAATTAGAAATTATTCACCCTCATGTATGAGTATCCCCTACTAAATCTCGGGATGGTTATCTCTATTATGTAATTTTTATTGACAACTACTCTAGATTTACATGGTTTTACCCTATTTCTCTTAAATCAAAGATCTTTTCTCGTTTTGTCAAATTCAAATTATTAGTTGAAAATTTATTTTCGTGCAAGATTAAACAATTCCAAATCGATAACGGTGGTGAATATACCTCAAACAAATTTGTCTCTTTTCTCAACTCTAATGGTATCACCACCATTTGACTTGCCCCTATACATCCCAACAAAATATGATTGCTTAGCGTAAACACCGTCATATCATGGAAATTGGACTTTCTCTTTTAGCCCAATCCAACCCTCCTTCTTGTTTCTAGGTATATACATTTTCTACTGCCGTTCACTTAATCAACCTCTTGCCTACCCCTTTACTAAATTTCGAGTCTCCTTATAGAAAATTATTCAATAGAACCCCTGACTGTTCCCACATTAGGACCTTTGGGTGTGCTTGCTATCCTTTATTAAGGCTATACACAACTAGTAAACTTGCCTTTAGGAGCAAACAATGTATTTTATTGGGATATTCTTCCAATTATAAAGGATATCATTGTCTAGACCCAATCTCAAAAAAGGTCTACTTGTCACGACATGTGGTGTTTGATGAACACTCGTTCCTTGCACGGAGAAAGTTGGACGCCTCTCTTCCTTCTAGCTCATCCCCACGTAATTTAATTTATCTCTTACCAAATCAGTTTTCCAATTCACTCGCATCTCTCCAGTAAATTTCTTCTAGCCAATAGCATCATCCTCTACTTTCCTTTCCAATCCACATATCACAACAACATGTCCTTCTTCATTAGAAGACAACAGCCCATTAATTCATTCTCAACCTTCTTTATCAACTCCCCAAAATACGGTACCACCACCTCATTCCTTACCCAATTAAAACTCTCTCCCAAATCACTCTTATTCAATTTTTGATCCTGATAGTACTTATCCACTGAATGTCCCTGAAAACCTCTCCGATATTCCATCTTCTACACGTATACCATCCAAAATAAACTTAATCCCACATTCTCAGAATAAGCTATCTACGACACGTACGATTACACATTTACAAACCTGTTTTCTTCGTCCCAAAATATTTCCTGAATATATATCCTTCTACTCCACCAAATATCCTCTCATTGCTCTTACCACAACATCTTCATTCATTGAGCCCAAAACCTTTTCTCAAGCCGTGACTTCTGAAGATTGGAGGATTGCCATGGACCAAGAATATGCCGCATTACTGGAAAATAAAACTTGGACCTTTTGTCCTCGTCCCATTAATCAGAACATAATTAAGACAAAGTGGGTGTATAAAATCAAATAGAAGGCAGATGGAACTATAGATCATCGAAAAGCAAGGTTAGTTGTTAAAGGCTTTGGGCAAATACAAGGCATTGATTTCTCTAAAACATTTAGTCCTGTTATTAAACCTGCTACCGTGAGACTGATCTTAGCAATTGCAGTCCACTTTAATTGGAATATTCATCAATTAGATGTTTCCAAAGCCTTGTTACATTGCACTATTGATAAGGAAGTCTACATTGAACAACGTCGAGGTTATTTTGATTCTAATTATCATGAATATGTCTGCAAGCTCAACAAAGCCCTCTATGGACTCAAGCAAGCTCCACAAGCCTGGTTCAAATGCCTCAATTTTTCTAGAGGAATTGGGTTTTATTGGCTCTCAGGAGGATCACTTTCTTTTTACCTTTTAGCAAGATTCTTATTTATATTCTTGTATATGTTGATGATATCCTTATCGCTGGACATAGTAATGCATTCATTTCATCCTTGATTGCCATGCTTCACACTAAATTTACCTTAAAGGATCTTGGCCATCTTAATTTCTTTCTTGGTATTCAAGTGGTTCGAGATTTTCATGGCCTTCATCTCCATCAAAGCAAATATATTATTGACATACTACATTGGGAAAAGATGGTAGGTGCCAAGCCCTATAATGCCCCTTATGTAGCTGGAAGCAAACTCTGTTCTCATTCTGAGGATTCCTTAACTAACATCACAGAGTATCGTCAAACTATGGGGACTCTTCAACATTGTACTCTCACAAGCCCTGAAATTGCCTTCTTCGTGAGCCAATTATGCCAACATATGCATTTACCCACAATAGAACATGAGTTCGCTGCCAAGTGTGTTCTTCGCTATTTAAAGGGTATTGTTGATCATGGCCTATACTACACTCGTGGCTTTTTCAACTTGCGTGCATACTCTGACTCAGATTGGGTTGGGGATCCAGATGATCGTCGATCTACCATAGGTTATGTTGTTTTTCTTAGTCCCTGCCTAGTCTCATGGTGTGCAAAGAAGCAACCTATAGTCTCATGATCAAGTACAAAGGTTGAATTTTGTGCTCTTGCAATGAGAGTTGCTGAAGTTTATTGGGTTTGAATGGTTCTCAAGACTTTACATATTTCACAGGCATTTCATCTTGTTATTCATTGTGATAATATGGGTGCAATTTCCCTTTCCTCCAATTTGATTTTTCATGCTCGCACCAAACAGGTTGACGCTGATATTCACTTTATTCGCGAGAAGGTTCTCAACAAAGATGTTGTTATTTGTTTCGTTTCAATTGCAGACCAACTTTTTGATCTCTTTACAAAAGGACTTTCCTCATCTCATTTTTGCTCCCTACGAGACAAGCTTATGGTGTGTACACTTCCCATTCGCTTTCGGGGGATGTTAATGTAATAGAAACCGAAATCACCATAGACTGACCACACATCTTGGCATGAATCTTGGTGTTAATCATGCACCTATAATAGTCTATTTTTAATTACATTGATTATTTCCTTCTTTTTGTAATACTGTGTAATTATCCATTGTCCTTTCCTTTTTTATCACAATGTACAGAACTGATATAAATATACATTCATCTGCTGGTGTTGGTATCAATTGAACCAAGCCATTTACAAATCTTTATGCCGGATTCACCAATAGGCCTATGGTGAGAATATATTGTCCTTAAACAATTATTCTAACTGGGTCCGTTGAAATATTTTCGATTGTGAACCAATGATGAAATGTCACTTGAGCATTATGTACAAAAGAGTGTAAATCCTGATGTACATGAAGCGAAACTAGTTGGTAAATCAACAATATTTTTTTTGCAGGTAACTTTCAACTAAAAATAACAATTGTAGTCCATTGAAATATTTTCAACTGTGGACCAATGATGAAATGCCACATGAGCATTATATACACAAAGGTGTAAACCTTGATGTGCATGCAGCAAAATTAGTTGGTAAATTAACCACAATTTTTTGTTTGGTAAATAACAATTGTAGTCCATTGAAATATTTTCGATTGTGTTGGTTAATAGAAATGGATTTTGTAGCTTTACCAACGGAAAATCTATAGACACAGCCCAGTATTGGTAATATGTACACAAAATAATTGAACTACAGCATCAAAGCCTTTTTTTTTTGGGTACCATAATGAGATCCATTGCTTTTGTCTTTCATGTTTAATACATATTTGTTAGAAATTAAAATTAAATTTTTTATCGAAATTAAAGTCAACAATTAATTTTAACCACATATTTTATCGAATTCACAACTTTTTAATTACATATTCCATGAGCTTTTATTAAACTCTACTAAAAATTTGATTTCAATCTTCATCAAACAGGGCTTAAAGTTTCACAGAAAACATATCTTACTCCCTTGTGTTACATAACTGCTAAATATAATAGTGTGTATTTGTACTTTAGTTGACTGCCCCAAGCTTGGATGGAGTTTGAGTGATGTAGAGATGAAAAGAGGCTCGAAACAATCAAGTTGGTGTGCTTCAGGCAAGAGAAAGATGAAAGGGCTCTTGTTGATAGAGAAAGTTTACCTCTGGCTCAGTAGAAGAAAAGCGAAGAAATCAATGCAATGAAGAGATATAAAAAGAGTGAGAAAGTTGGACAAATTGTTCGGATCATCATACAATCTCTTGAGATTTTTCACTAGTGTAAGAAACATCAAAGAGTAGAGTTTCACACTCGTGAAAACTGAAAAGCCTTCGGAACAATTTTGGGTGAGTGAAATACCAAAAGCAAAGCAGCCCCCTTAGCTCAAGTTCGTCTTTAAATCATTCAAGTTGGGTCCTATCACTTCCAATTTCTTTGAGATTGATCCTCCATCTTCCCAAACTCATCACTTTGGTTCTTCAAATTTAATCCTCTAAAATTGTGTAATTGTAAAGCATGCATAACACACAAAAAGTATACTTTGATTGACCAACTCTTTTTGTTACGACTAGAGAGAACTTTAGGTTTCATGTACATACAAGCTCATTTTTTCCTTGGTCCATAGAGACAAAATCTAATGATTTTATCTCTATGCAGATCCAAAATTTTCCATTCCCTAACTAAAGGATAAGAGGGTTAGGAGTGTAGATTTTATACGATAAGTATTTTTTCATAAGTGGAGTGATCACGTACTTCTTTCGGTTTGAATAGGGGTGTCATGATTGCACACTCATTTTCTCTAGCATTATTGGGCATTCCTCAAAAAGAAAGTCGGCGAACATAGTAATCCAAATGGTCAAGGAACTTAATTTAAGTTTACTCCATCTTAAACTATTAACCCTGAAGTATCATCAACCCTTGTATATTGTTTGTTTATTTTATATTTATGCAATTTGGAATTTTACTCTTATCATTTAATGACTCATTTAAACTTTTAAACAGGTTGAATTGTTATGTTCAGCTCTCTCTCTCTCTATTTTTATTTTTTTATTTTTTTTGGGTAATACTATATTAACCCTTGGTATGGAATCTTATAATATCTACCTTATTAAGAAGATCGCCTTGATAGTGGTTACATGTTTCAAATCAAATATCGTTCGGATATCCGTTGAAACCTTTGAATATCTAATGGCAAATAACCTCGTCTTCTACTTGAATCAATATTATATATACAACTTTCATATATATTAAATTTCTCATAATACTTTCTGCAAAATGAATATATAAGTCAATATGATGCAGCGAAAGAAATGAATTCAAGTGAAAACCTTAAAATCACGAAATTTGGAATCCATCAAATTAAATAGAAAATAAACTTCACGAATTTTATAATGAATAATAATGAAAAAAAAAATGAACTAACCCTTTATTTATAAGGGTTTACATGGAAACATAGTATAAAACAACTAAAAGTAATGAAAACAAAGTTTAAACAAATTAGAATCGCAAAAAATAGTAAAATAAATGAATTGACAAAATAGCGCCATAACTTTAAAAAATCAGTTTTCGAGCCCTAAACGAACTCCAATGATTCGTTCATCATACGTCACGGCATAGTACTCTTTCCAAAAATCGTCCATGGGCTCGATCCGGAATTAAGATATTTTATTTCTACTAATACTCTTTTTTCAATATATCCATTATGTCCTATATCGCAATATAATCATCAACATGGTATGAGGAATTCCATGAATTAATAGTGGTAAACTATGATCTATTCAAACTTTTAATTTTGTATATTCGCAGTCAATATTATTATATGTTAGTCCATGTATGATCACTTTCATGACTTGTTCATAGTACTTATCTGTACGTTAATTGTACCTTTTCTTTTCAATTATCCTACCAATTTTTTTTAATTTTTATTTTTATTTTTAAACGATATCTTTCATCCCATCCTTTATAATGAAAAGGTAACTTAAAATTGACGTGCTTTTCACGTATATTATAGGGTGTTTATCGATTCAAACCATGGTTAAAAGATCAAAAAATCTAATGTCACTCCTTGATGTTGTTACATATATCAATCTATTGCCAATATTTCTTGCAGATTTCGCATTTATTATTAATTTCATGCATTGCATTTTTCCTTCTACAACACGTTTCTTCTTGTATATATATACATATTTAATAACAACAGAAATGGAGTTATAATTTACAAATTTATAGTAATAGGAAGTATCTCAAAGAATTGTTCCACGCCTATCTCAAAAATCAATTTATATAGAAGTAAATAAAAAAATTATGTGAACAAATTATTATGATGGGTTTATAGTGAGTTCTAAATGTTTTTTTATAATTGAGACCACATCTTTGGCTGATTGGACCATATCCAAAAACGAGGTACTCTACCAATTTGGCCTGAGCATAGAATTTCGTTTGAGTTAATTGGATATTTTAAACTGCAGGTTTGGCGAAAACTATAGATTGTCAACCGGCTATGAGTATCATTGATTTATATTTAATTAATTGAATTATTTTCAAGCTGAGATATTGTGTAAAATAATAAAAATGAATCACAGTATTATCAAGTTGTTCTTTTCATTTTTTTTTTATTAACACAAACTCATTCAAAGACATTATTATAAAGCAATCATAAATACTCAGTCTTGATTGATTCAGTCATCACTTATTATTCACATTTGATTAAAATAAAATATGTTAAATTGGGTAGTTGCTTCGTTTATCTATAAATACCTCTTCTCACTTGTATATTAACACAAACATTTGAAATTAAGAGTACATAGAGATGTCTAAACTCAACAAGACTACTTTTCTTGCTCTCTTCTTCTGCTTCCTCATTTTTGCAGCCTATGGTAGGTAGTTTTGCACCCCATGACAGATAGTTAATTTTTCATTACTGGTTTCATTGTGGAAAACATTGTCATGTTCAGAGCATAGGACTGAACAAGATTTGTTGAAAGAACTACTCTATTTTTTTCACGTTTAATCAAGTCTAATTCTATCTAGTTGAATGTAACAAGATATGTCATCACCTTATTCATTATTTTTCCATGCACCATGCATATGATTATCATGAGAAAATAACCCGAGACAGTTTAACGAACCCTTTTTCCATCTCTCACCCCAAGATAGTGCACGTCGAGTCATAGTTTTTTTTTTTGACATTTTCTCACCAAAAAAATATTCCTATATATGTGTTGTTTCAAGTGAATTTTGGCTTGTTATTCATTTTTCTTAATATGATAAGAAACTTACAGAATATATACAATTGAGTAAGATTAATGCCTACCATAAAAGAAGTGTTCTTAAAAGTAAAGTAAAATATATCGAAGATACTATTTATCTTTCCTGATCCAATTTTTATGCAGAGATGCAAACAGGGGAGGCAAAACCTTGCACAAAACTCGGCAAAGGATGGCGTGGGTTGTGTGCTCCTAAAAAATGCAGCAGTTACTGTATTCACCACGAGGGAGCTTACCATGGTGCTTGTCTAAAAAATCACCATAATAAGCATTATGGTTGCTACTGCTACTACCATCATTGCTAATCAATGAACCTTATATAGTAACGTCATCCGTTGCTACATAGTTCCATGTACTTGTTGGAGGTCACACCTTGTGCCTGTCTGCAAGTTTGTACTGTGTTTATGTTTCCATTAATATTGCAATCCTCGAGTGCTTTACTTTTAAGAAAATAAATGCTGCCTGTGCGAGCTCTTGCAGCAAGTGGTGTCAGTTGTGTCCATCAGTTTCTGTTACTTTGTTGTATTTGTATTACCTTAAAAATGAAGATTGTAAAGTTTCTTGTAGTCTGTTTCTTGCTAAAAGTATAAACTGGTCCGATTTGTTAAAGATGAGCATAATATTTTATATGAGATGGTTTGATGAGGCATTAGAGTAAGTAAATGGAAAATTCTCGTTGTCCTCCATCTATGAAGATTGTGCATGTATTCGCTGCCTTTTGATAAAAATGAATGGGTGTTCATGTGAGATGGAAAGTGTAAAGACTATTAACAACTTAAGATTTTAGATGATGTGGTTTAGCATCACCCAACTTAAATGTGTATTGATTTGAAAGGTTGTGAGTTGAGAAAGATAATATGAAAGTACAAGGTTGCAAGTTGGCTTTGAAAAACATTCAATAGACGGTTGCAAGTTGGACTTGAAAAACATCATTTTCTATTTAGAATGCATAATTATATGCCATTATACCATTGTAGTGTAAAGATTTAGGGTTTTATGTTAAAAGATCAATTTTATTAAGAGTAGTTCAATACCTTATATGTTAGTCTATATTTCAGTATTTAATCGATGTTGAATTTATCCCTTAACAAATATAGCCCATGTTTGGTTTTGATTAAAATTTGATTTCAGTCTAGGTTAAAGTCAAACAATAAATATTAACCATATCATTTATTGATCTCACAACTTTTCAACCACACATTTCAAAAATTTCTATCACAATCTACTAAAAAAATCTGCTTTTAATCTTCACCAAACATCCTCATAATAAAATAGTAACAACAGTTGTCATTCGCTAAATTAATTCTACATTATTTTGCAATATTTACTACAGATTCAGAAAGAAGAAATTTTTTGAAGATGAAGTCAAAAGATCATGTTAGAAAAACATTTGTTTCTTTCATCATAAAGATTTAGATCTCGATCATAATAGAGACATGGAGAAGAGAAGGATTGACTTTGAATAGTTCCATGTATCTAGGCTCATGATCATCAAGAGTTCAGGTGATAATTAAGTGATATTTCATTACCTTATCATTTTAAAAGTACAGATATGAAATTTTCTTTTCTCATATATTTACTCTTTTACTATATATATACTAGTACACCACACGTTCGTTGCATGTGATTTATAGCGATATTGTTATGAAATTCAATTTTCTATAAATTTAATAAATCAAATACATTTAGCGAATTTTACTTTCACTCATGAAACTTTATGTATTTATTATCAAGTTTAAATTTTAAAAATAAAAATAAATTTGATAAAAATGAATGGGTGTTCACATGAGATGGAAAGTGTAAAGACTATAACAACTTAAGATTTTAGAGGACGTGGTTTAGCATCACCCAACTTAAATGTGTATTGATTTGAAAGGTTGTGAATTGAGAAAGATAATATGAAAGTACAAGGTTGCAAGTTGGATTTGACAAACATACAATAGAATGAAAATATTATTTATTTGTGATGAAAACCTCAATGCTTGGGTTTTGTTTAACCAACATCACCACCTAACCAAAGCTAAATACTAATACACAATTTGGGCCATCCTCAAATTGTACTGGTTGTTTCCAGGTCGAGCCAAGTGCTATAATATCCATATAATTATCCAATATCGTTTTAAATCATCATCCGAATTTATTAGGTATCAAAAGCCAACAATATCACCCCAAAATGTATGATATCTATTTAAAATGCATAATTATAGGTCGTAATACCATCATTGGACACCCATATATATATTTGGACATAGCTGGAACCATCATAAAAACTTGATTTTGATTAGCCATGGTTATGAAACTGAGGCAAATAAAGCATCATAAACACATTTAGCCTCTATTTGACAACTATTATTTGATATTTGAGCTATTAGAATGTTTTTAATGAAATTTCAATAATTTTTCATTTTTCGTAAAATGGAGAACTCTTCGCCTATGAATTATCCACAGGTGAAAAAGTCTTCACGAGTTATGGTCATCACCAACGGAATGATAATTGAAGATAGACGGAGACATCCATAAATTTTCACGTAGGTAATACTTGGTTGACATTACTTGGCTTTACATATGGATATTCTGTAGTAGGTGATGTATGATAGATTTGTTGATTGACTACACACACTGAAAATTGGTAGCATGATTCATGAATAGGCTTGTGATGAAAATATACTATCGGTAAAGAATTATTCTATATGTACATTAGGATTTATACACTGATGTACGTAATGTCCAAATGGCATTTCATCATTGATGGGTATTGGACATTATGTACACCTAGCTGTAGCGAAACCCGTTGGTAAATTACCTACAATTTTTTTGTAGGTAACTTTCAACTACTTTAAAATAACAATTGTTGTTCGTTGAAATATTTTCGGTTGTGCTTGTTAATAGAAATGGATTTTGTGCTTCTCCAATGGAAAATTCAAAGACACGGTCTAATAATGTTAATATGTACCCAAAATAATTGAATTGCTGCAATAAAGGATTTTTATTTATTTTTTATTTTTTCTGGGTACCATAATGAGATCCATTGCTTTTATCTTTCATGTTTATAAATACATGTTTGAAGGAAATTAAAATTTAGATTTTTATCCAAATTAAAGTCGACAATTAATTCTAACCTCATATTTCATAAAATCCATAGCTTCTCAACCACATATTTTATGAATTTTTACCAAAATCTACTGAAAATCTGATTTCAATCTCCATTAAATTGGGGCTTAAAGTTCATAGTAAACATACCTTGCACCCATTTGTTACATAATTGCTAGTTATTATAGTGTGTATTTGTACCTTAGTTGACTGCCCCAAGCTTGGATGGAGTTTGAGAAAAGTAGAGATGAAAAGAGGCTCGAAACAATCAAGTTGGTGTGCTCCATGCAATAGGAAGATGAAAGGGCATGTTCACAAATAAAAACTATCTCTGGCTCAGTAGAAGAAATAAGTTACCTTAGCGAAGAAATCAGTGCAAGGAAGAGGCATAGAAAGAGTGAAAAAGCTTGACAAAGTGTTCGGATTATTGTACAATGTCTTGAGATTTTTCACTAGCATAAAAAACATCAAAGCATAGTGTTTCGCACCCATGAAAACTGAAAAAACGACCTTCAGAACAATTTCGCGTGGGAAAACCAAAGCAAAGTAGCCCCCTTAGCTCAGGTTCACATTTGGTCCTTCCATCTTTAAATTGTTCAAGTTAGGATCTATCACTTCCAATTGCTTTGAGATTGATCCTCCACCTTCCCAAACTCATAACTTTGGTCCTTCATCGTTTATTTTCTTCAAATTTGATCCTGTAATATTGTGTGATTGTCAAGGACGCATAACATGCAAAAAGTATACTTTGATCGATTAACTCCTTTCGTTACGGCTAGAGAGAACATTAGGTTTCATGTACATGCCGAGCCCATTAATTTTCTCATTAGTCCATAGAGACAAAATCTAATGATTTTTTCTTTATGCAAATCCAAAACTTTCGCTTAGGTTTCCCTAGAAGTATACAATATGTTCTTCCAACTAATTTTTCATGAGAAAGTTGATCACATACATCTTTGAATAGGATGTCATTATCGCGCACTCGTTTTCTCTTTTTATTGGCCACTCCACCTCATTTAAACTTTTAAATGGACCGAATTGTTATGTTCAGTTTCTTTTCTTTTCTTCTCTTCTTCTTCACTTTTTTATTTTTTATTTTTTTATTTTTATTTTTATTTTTATTTTTTGGTAATACTATGTTAAGCCTTGGTGTAGAATCTTAAAATATGAAAAAGCTCGCCTTGATAGTGGTTATACGTTTTTAAATCAAATATCGTTTGGACATCCATTGAAAACTTTGAATACCCGATGTCAAATAACCTCGTCTTCTACTTGATTCAATATTATATGCAAAATTTGTATATATTAAATTTCTTGTAATTCTTTATGCAAAATGAATATACAAATCAATATGATCGTCAACATGGTTTGAGGAAGTCCACGAATTCATAGTGGGAAACTATGATCTATTCAAACTTTTAATTTGGTACTTTCACGGTCAACATTTTTATATGTTATTCCATGTATGATCACTTTCATGACTTGTTCATAGTACTCACTTGTACGTTTATCGTATCATTTTCTCTTCAATTATCCTACCAAATTTAAAAAATAAAAAAAATAAAAGATTGCTTTCATCCTGTCCTTTATAATAAGAAGGCAACTTAAAATTGACATGTTTTTTTAAGTATATGGGCATTTATTGATTCAAATCATGATTAAAAGATCAAAAAGTCTAATGTCCCCTCTTCATGTTATTATATATATGAATCTATTGCCAATATATCTTGCAGATTTCACATTTATACTAATTTTATGCATTGCATTCTTCCTTCTACGACACGATTCTTTGTGTATATAAACATATTTAACAACAATAGAAATTGAATTATAATTTACGAATTATTATAGTAAAAGGAAGTATCTAAAAGAATTTTGTCCACATCTATTTCAAAAATCAATTTACATTGAAGTAAATAAAATAAATTATATGAACAAATTATTATGATGGGTTTATAGCGAGCATAAATATTTTCTCTTATAATTGATACCGCATCTTTGGCTGATTGAACCATATCCAAAAACGAGGTAATCGACCATTTTGGCATGAGCATAGAATTTCGTTTGATTTAATCGATATTTTAAACTGCAGGTTTGGTGAAGACTTTAGATTGTCAACCAGTTACAAGTAGTTTTATCCTTATCATTGATCTATACATAATTAATTGAATCATTTTCAAGCTGAGATAACGTGTTAAAAAACATGAATCATAAAATTATCATTTATTTATTTATTTATTTATTTATTTATTTATTATTATTATTATTATTATTATTATTATTATTATTATTATTATTTATTTATTTATTTATTTATTTTATTTTTTGTACACAAACTCATTCAAAGACATTATTACAAAGCAGTCATAAATATCAGTCTTGATTGATTCAGTCATCACTGATTATTCAAATTTCATTAAAAAAATATGTTGAATTATGCAGTTGCTTCGTTTATCTATAAATACATCTTCTCACTCGTATATTATCACAAACACTTGAAATTAAGAGTACATAGAGATGGCCAAACTCAACAAGACTACTTTTCTTGCTCTCTTCTTCTGCTTCCTCATTTTTGCAGCCTACGGTAGGTAGTTTTGCACTCCATGAGCGGATAGTTAATTTTCCATTTACTGGTTTCATTGTGGAAAACATTGTCATGTTCAGTACATAGGACTGAACAAGATTTGTTGAAAGAACTACTCTATTTTTTTCACGTTTAATCAAGTCTAATTCTATCTAGTTAAATGTAACAAGATATGTCATCACCTTATTCATTATTTTTCCATGCACCATGCATATGACTATCATGAGAAAATAACCCGAGACAGTTTAACGAACCCTTTTTCCATCTCTCACCCAAGATAGTGCACGTCGCATAATCGTTTTTTTGACATTTTCTCACCAAAAAAATAAAAATAAAATAATAATAAATAAATAAATATCCAATATATGTGTTGTATCAAGTGAATTTTGGCTTGTTTTTCGTTTTTCTTAATATGATAAGAAACTTACAGAATATATACAATTGAGTAAAAGTAGTGTTCTTAATAGTAAAGGAAAATATAGACGTAAATTTATCAAAAAACTGATACTATTTATCTTTCCCGATCCAACTTTTATGCAGAGATGCAAACGGGGGAAGCAAAACCTTGCACAAAACATAGCAAAGGATGGCGTGGGTTGTGTGCTCCTCATAAATGCAACAGTTACTGTATTCACCACGAGGGAGCTTACCATGGTGCTTGTCTAAAAAATCGCCATAGTAAGCATTATGGTTGCTACTGCTACTACCGTCATTGCTAATCAATGAACCTTATATGATCACGTCGTCTGTTACTACATGGTTCCATGTACTTGTTGGAGGTCAAGCCTTGTGCCTGTCTGCAAGTTTTTGTACTGTGTTTATGTTTCCAGTAATATTGCAATCCTCGAGTGCTTTCGTTTTAAAAAATAACAGTTGCCTGTGTAAGCTCTTGCAGCAAGTGGTGTCAGTTGTGTCCGTCAGTTCGTGTTACTTTGTTGTGTTTGTATTACCTAAACAATGAAGATTGTTAAGTTTCTTATAGTCTGTTTCTTGTTCAAAATATAAAGTGGTCGGATGTGTTAAAGACAGGATTTAAATATATAAATTTGTTTACTCATTGAGAATAAAATTTTATATGAGGTGGTTTGAAGTGGTATAAGTAAATATTCAGAGTAAAATTCTCCTTCTCATCCATCTAGGAAGAATGTGCATGTATTTGTCGCCTTTGATAAAAATGAATAGGTGTTCACATGAGATGGACCACTAGAAGTTAACAACTTAAGATTTTAGATGCTGTAGTTTAACATTATCCAACTTAAATATGTATTCATTTGAAAGGTTGTGAATCAAGAAAGATAATATGAAAGTACTATTGGACCCAGAGAGGTTGTAATAAATGAGATTCATGACGCAATATGAAGTAATGAAAATCGCAACAAGAAACAAGATTTAAAAGTGAAGAAATTAACAAAGAGAGTTAATCGTAGAAGTACGACATTTTATTAATCGACAATATGGAGAGAAATACAAGAACTTAATAATTTTTACTTGAATAAAACTGAAAGAGAAGAAAATGTGGAAATAATGCGAAGTAAGGAAATAATATATTTCCATAAAAATCACGTGAAATATAAAGAAACTAATTTTCTCACATGAAAATAAGAAAACAATTTATTTTCAAAGAAAAAATCCACCCTAATTTGGGTCACAAACCCAACAATTTTCATCTTGACCTAAATTCTGGTGCAACGAACGAAACTCTAAAATTTCAAATTCATCAGCATCGAAATAACCAATCTTCTCAACACAGCAATGAAAACTCTCCAAACCAAACCGTCATCTTCTGCAAGGCATCCACAAGTGATACCTGAACCCAAATCCTAGGTTCCCAAAATTTCACCGAGAAATTACTGTTGATCAAACAGGGTCGAAGCATACTTTGTAGCAGCAACCATACCACATGCTAGATCAGAAGGCCCACTACTAGAATTATCGCCTTCAACGTTCCCAAAAGCATCCCAAATATTATTAACATCATGGCACCTATGCTCCATGAGTCCAACTTTAGCAAATGAACACAGTGTATCTGCTGAAATTGGTGGCAAAGTGAAATCACCAATGCTCCCCTAAGAAATGTTTTGAACCGATCCAGAGCCCATCACAAGAGATATTGTACCAAATTGAATATCCACCTCTATATGGAACTTGTCCTGATGTCTCTTAATTGATTTTGCACTTCTCTGCAAAAAGTACAATTGAGACTTAGTCTGTCCCTCAAGTACAACTCGGACACCTTTTCGGACCTTCAAAACTCTACCTCTAGAGAATTTATACCCTTTTGCATCCAGAGTACTAAGTGAGATGAGATTCCTTTTCAGGCCTGGAACATGTTGAACCTGATCAATTGTTCTGACGGTCCTATCCCGTAATCATAATCTGATGCGATCGATTCCATCAACACGGTAAGACTGGTTGTTTTCCATCACAACTCCACCTTGCTTGACAGCCTCATATGTCTTAAAGAAATTTCAATTGGAACACATATGATGTGAACATGCCGAATCAATAATCCATTCCACGTTAGGCTTAGATTCCATGTCAGATATCACGGTCAACATCACATCTTTGCTGTCTAAAAAATCCTCAACTGTATTTGTTTCGTCTGAAGTCAAAGGTTGTACTCCATGATTTACATCTAAATCATCTTTAGCTTGCAACATATCACAATCCTTCCAAATATGTTCCTTACATCTGCAATAGAAGCAAAACAAATTGTTGTTATTCTTCGATTTGCCCCTCCGTCGACCACCATGAGATACAATAGCTTCCTCATCCCCCAATGTAGCTCTAACCAAATGTTTCAACTTCTCTTTTGAGTGCAAAGCATCATAGATGTCGTCTATAGTCAAAGTATCTCGATTACACAAAATGGTGTCCCAAAACAATGCATAAGAATCGGGCAACGAACATAACAAGATCAAGAGAAGATCTTCTTCATCGTACTTAACCTCCAACGTTTCTAAATTTGCGACAATTTTGAAAGCCCAAGAATGACTAACCAAGAGAGTGGTGAATTAGTTATCTAAATCTTTTTCGAAAATAAATGCTAATTTAATCAATTTACAAGTTCGATAATGAGCAAGCAAGATAACTTGAAAATAACAAGAGAAAATGAGAAGAAGATGCAAACGATATGTTATGGAGATTCGATTCAATCAACGATCTACGTCCCCTATTACCAAATTCTTTGTCACAAACAAGGCATTTTCTACTAAATGTGATTAACTTATGGTGTAATCCAATCTTTATAACGCTTTCGATGACTTACAACCAAGGAACATCGATCCTTTTACATCGTTAAGCTTTTGGGACCTCAACCAACCCACAATCCAAAAACAAAAATGAAATTACAATTAAAAACTTCTCTCTTAATTAATGATATGAACTTAATTAAGAATCAAGAGAGAAATAGGTACAACCCTTCAATAATTGAGATATATGATTTTTACACAGAATATAGCTCAAGTGTTATATAAGTAAAACTTTAATTGAGATATATGATTTTTACAAATTTTTGATCACTCAAAAAGTTTTTCAAAAATTAAATGATTTAATCTTTTAAGAATTGAAAATTGAGGTAGAAAATATCAATAAATGCTTCACTTTAATACTAAAAAATTGTTGTGATAATTGTAGTAGAAAGTGGGGTATATATAGCCATCAAACGGTCAAAAATCTGTCAATCCGGACACGGGATCCGGACGTTCGCTTGGGATCCCGATGGGTAACTAACTGTTTGAGAAACGATTATTGAAATGAATGTTGGGAGGTTCATCCGGACATCCGGATGGGCAAAAAAATGCCTCTACGAACTTTCTTCTTCGTGATGAAATTTTCATGCAGGTACTTGCTGTATAGATAAGTATTTTGTAAATATATAATCTTGAAAATCGAGATACTTATCTTTTGAAAAATAATATTTATGCAAGTATTGTTTGTCGTGAAATAGTCTCGTGCATAAAAATTGTTTGAACTATAATCGATGTGAAATATTAAGGTGTTTTACATTTACATTTGAGCACAAAAACACATCTATAGCAAAAGTTTTCTATCTCTTCTTCCAATGTGATTTTGATGCGAATGCTCGATTTCTATTTCCATGCTAGTTAATTTGATCGTTAAGCTTCAAAAAGTTCGTCCATGTGCGTGGTTCTTGATCTTGATTCTTCTGTCTTCATTCTTTATTAGTTTTGCGAAAAACACAATCAACACTTAATGCACACTCGAGGTTGACATTTCTCGGAAAAACTAACTCTACAATTTTCAATTAATATAGGCATTCTACAATTTTCAATTAATATGGACATTTCTCGGAAAAACTAACACTTAATGTACGAGTATAATACTTCGATTTGGTTAAAATTCGAAGACTTCTTCAGAAAATTCAAAAACTAATAATTGGAACCGTGAATGTGAGAAGACATTACTATTCAATATTGCAAGATGCACTAATGAAGGAGTAGATAAGCACATTTTGGCTTGGAAAACAACTGCACCCTATTACAATTAACAATTATAGTAAAATCTAATTACGTCCGTATGAATGATATGACAATGATATTCACATGGAGGCCAATGGTAAGACCGCCTACATAACAAGCCCAATTTTCCATCAAATTAACTCATAAAAACATGCATTACTTTCTCCAAATTTGTGCATGTGAGTGGAGATAAAGAGAGGCACCTATTGCAATTCCAGCAACCCTTCGTGTTGAATAAGGCCTCATCTCGATTTACACAAGGCAGATGGTATGCTTAGGGGCAACCCCTGGAAACCAAATGCGAGGCACAACTATTGATAAGCATTACAAACACATATAGCCAAGAACATATAATTTAGAATACTGGTTTTATTCCCTTTTCAACTTATAATTCTGAAGGTTGAACACATTTTTTAGAACTTACTGGCAATCACATAGCACAAGGTGTCCCAGCATCGAAACAAATTTCCTCTCCTACCTTCTTTCTAGCTGAAGCTTTTGGTGTGGCCTTACAACTCAAAGGAATTTTTGAATTCCTCGCCCTAATCCAACTCCTATCTTTGTAGCTTTTTCAAGATGGTATGTAAACACCGTATCCACCATGTATGGTCGATCATCTCCAGATATAGGATTACCATCATTGTACCTTCACGAAAATATTTGTTGGTTACATTTCAGATTTGTATTTATCAGTTTGTCTTAATAAGAAATTAAAATTCTAAAAGCTTAGTAAACAGCAGAAAGGTACAAAGATAAATAATAGTTCAGATGAACACAAAATAATAGTATTACTTTAAAGTTAGTAGATGCTCCTATTATATATGTATTCAATGTCTACGTATTCCTTGAACTTATGTAAGGGTATTATCATTGATAATTTGATTTGTGTTCTCAACAATTGCATTTCCTTCTGCAAGGAAGTAACATTAGTGTGAAATTTTGATTTTTTTAAAACATTTTAAAATACAATTTAAAGCTAAATTACATATCAAGTATAAATCATAAGGTTCACATTCCATCTAAGCAAATATGGGGTTGGAATGTTACCTGTAAATGATTGTCTAATAATTTCCTCAATTCTTTTTTTTACTTTGCTCTTCCTGAATTCATATGGCTTGTGCTGAGCTTATGGATATATACATTTTTCTAGAAAGAAAACATTTGGTTAAGCTAAAAAAGTTCACTTATAAGTAAATAAGTTTCAAAATAAGATTTTTCTTTATACATCAAAATTACAAATGAGTATGTTAATTTTGAGAGTACAGTAACAGTTACTTTTAAAATAACTATTTTTTTTTATGATTTTAAAGTATTTTATCTTGAAATGTTTGAAAACAAGCAACTTTGTCCCTTATGCCCATGCTATACGTGAATATCATCATCACCTAGTGAATCCAATTTTTATATAATTCAAATGAAGTATTGAGACCATTTGATAAACTGGATATTCCAGCCAAGAATGCATGCTACAACCGACATCATATTAGATAATTTTGCAGCAAATATTACAATATCAGAGTGTTTAATTAACTTCAGTTGCTTCAGGTCTTCCATGTTTATAAGTTGAACTAAGATTTCTGTTAAAATAGAATAGTTTCTTCCACTCCTTGTTAGACCTGCACAAATAATATCGTTTGACTATAATCAATTAAGAGTAAATGAAAACAAGAATTAACCATACAATTATAACAACACAAGGAGTAAATCCATTAATGCATAATGATTGATCCGGGTACCACGCCCAAATTTGAGCATTCAGTGAACCTTCATCAGGCCGCACTTTTTTTCTCGGAAGTATTTTGTCAAAATAAATAAATAAATAAATAAATTAGATAAATCCTATAATAGTCTTGAAACAATTGAATTTAGGTATTGGCGCACACTTTTTCAAGAAGCTAGGAAATAGTCAAAAAGTTGTATAAGTATCTACAATACGACCCACAATACCATATAAAAATCCATTTAAACAGAGCATTACACTACTATGTCACTGCTTTGCTTTACAGCAGCACACTGATTCAATGCCTCCAAAGCCTATACTTGAACTCAATAATTCAACATTACCAGATCTATACCTTGATTTTAATTAGATAAATGGGGAGATCCGAAAAAAAAAATTTTAAAATAGAGGTAATATGCAGGGTCATGCCATGTGGAAGGCAATCTATTGAATGAAAAAGGATGGATTGATGAACCAATAAACATTATAATCCCATACCTTGGATTATTGGATGTCAAAAGATAATATGGCAACTTTGTTTTGTCCGATGAGGAGGATAACCATTAAGTTGAGTTATTTCTCCACAGCATCAACAAATGCCAATGTTGGGGGTATCTGAAATTATACAAATATATGAAGCTTGTGAGATTTGCAGGAAAGAATTTTCAATAGCTAAACTATAAGACATGCTAAAACCATTTAACAGAGCAAAAACTCTATATCACTAAAAGTATGACCTTTCGCTTTTTCCTTGGATGTGAAAGAGCAGCATTACAGCCTGAAAGCTCGGAAATGATATTATTTGATATTCTAGGATGTATTTTTCCCCCATCATGACCCATCTCATCATGCCCAGCAGCCGCAAACAAAATAGAGTTACATAAATCAGCAAACACAGTAAATAGAATTACTCCACTTGCAAAAAAGTCAAGTACCTCTTTTCCCATTGCTTAAGACAGCATTATTAACTGCATTTGGTGCTGCTACTGACATGGGTATCTGTCTTTTTGCCTGAGCTAGTAATGCCACTGCCTCGTCCCTTATCTTAGCCTTGTAACAACATTACGCATGTAGAATCCATAAACAAATATTTATCTCTTTCAATAATTTTATAACCTCTTCAAAATTGAAATTGGAACCTTTGTTTATTCACAGCTTAACCAATAGGATAATTTGTCTTACAAATACACATGCCATGCTCCAATATGTACAGTTTATCTTATTCACACCTGCAATTCAATCCACCTCACTTGTTCTTACAACTGCATCCAGCACATTGACGGGGCAAATACAATGCACAACTTTTTTATTCCTCAAAAAATCATGAAAAATAACATAACCCAATTTAAATAAATTAAGAAATAAAATTGTGTTTAATGCATTAACTAAAAAAATCACAAAATCAAATAAAATAGAGTGGAAAAATAAAGATTTCACAGAACCACCAAAATCGGAGATTATTTATGTTTCCAGTTACAAAACTTACTTGAGGAGGTATTTACGCACGAGCATGTCTGGGGAAGTCTGAAGCTCAATCGAGTACAGAAAAAACTTTGCGTCGTGAGAAGGCTGTGAAGAAAGTAATATGTCCTTCACTTGCTTTAGGGACGACAACTTTACAGCCAAATCCCCATGGTTGTTCATCGAAGTGAGGAGAGGAAGCCCTTGTTCCCGAGTGGGCTGAGCCATGGAATAACTGAAGCCTTCTGTGTAACTATGTTCGGCTTATTTGGAAGAGGAAGATTCATTTGGAGATTACGGCCTAAAAATAGCTTTGGAAGATTGAAGATTTGAAAACTATCAGAGGGGAAATTAAGAAAACACTGCAAGGATTTGCATGAGAAATGAATACAAAAGTAATAAGGAATATCTACGAAAAAGCGAAGAGAGAATGTTTTGGCCCTAATGAACAGTACGACCCAGTTACACTTTTGAGTTCAATTTCTTCATCCGGGGTGTTTCAAACAAGAATTTTTCCTCAGCCATGAGCAGGGCCGGTCCTGTGATTGTCGGGGCTCGAGGCGAAGCATATAAATTAGGCCCTCTCCCGAAATCAACGTAAATGCAATGGTGTATTATGCAACTTATTGCTAACTTAAAATTTAACGTTAAAACAACAAACATATATATTATATGAAAAATTTATATTATCAAATAACAAAACCAAAATATTTCAAATAATTAGTTAAATATTATTCGTCTAAAAGGCAAAAACATTAATAAAATCTGAATAGTTTAGCTGTTCAACTATTTCTTTCTCTATTGATAACATAGTCAATCCATTCTATCTTTCTTCTGACATAGCTGATCGTACAATAATCAATCATATAAGCCAACCAAGCTGCAATTATATGAGCCGATAAGGCTCCAAACATTTTCAATCTCTTAAATAACAAGTTAGAGAAAGCCACTGCTTACTTGAGAAGCAGAATTGCGGCGAAAACTGTGGAATCACACCCTTGAAAATTCCATCGTCATAACTTACAAACCTGAGACAAAAATTTAACATCAAACACCAATACTTAAAAATAGGCCACATTTAGTCAAGCTTAGGGAAATAACACATTTAATAAGAACTAATCACCGTTAAAACAGTTTGATCAACAAAATAAATTAATTCAAATTAGTACACTGGTTGCAAAAACTGAAGATATCTTTTCTTGAGTTCATTGACATAATGATATCTCAAGTTCTCAACTATATATTCTCACACGGACCTATCAAACTAAGTTATTGAAATTAACTATAAACTATTTCACACATTAGTCATTACTTGAGATTTGAGAGTTCTTCATCTCAAACTTGTACAACAAATTATATATTAATCAATAATCATTAAACATAGTTGTAGCATTTTTAGGTCCTCTACTCCATTCTAGACTAGATAACAGTTAACCCATTAACATTAAAGTATTTAACAGTAACATAGAAAAAGAGCATTTATCAATTAAAGTCAAGTAATCAAAATTTTAATAAGTAAAAGGTAAAAACCATGAATGAATAGTTGAATACTTAGTGTAAATGTAATCATATAACTGAAAAGGAATTAATAATCTTAATATACTAAACTAACAGCCAACTGCCAAGCACTTGCTTGCTAACTGGGGTGAATAGCGAATTGTGCTCCGCAGTAGAAGGGAACCGGTGTGAACTACAAAAGGTGTCCAACTCCGTGGACCGTGACTGATGCCTCAAGGAAGAGGAAATCTAGAAGTCGGAATGAGGAAGTTGAGAAGAGAGATAGAGGCAACCGGCGATGCTCCGAAGGGGACGGACTACTCAGACGAGCATTTGGGAGAAAGGGGTTTTTGATTGGGGATTGGGAAATTGGGAATTTTGGGTAAATGATGGATAATGGATTATGATTTATGGATGCATAAGTCGGGTAAAATGGATTAAGACTAAGGGTATTGGATTAGGGCTTGAAGTTGTGGGGTACTCTTTTTCATCACTGGGTTTGGTTCAACTGAAAAATAAATAAATAAATAAATAAATTTTGGACTGAAAATGAGGCCCCCTTGGAATCTAGGCCTGAGGCGTAGGCCTCATTCGCTTGGCCCCAGAACCGGGCCTGGCCATGAGAGAAAAAGGGTAAGTGAAAGAGAAGGGAAGCAGTAAAAGATTGACACGTGTGAGAGAAGTGAACCATTAAACCTTTTACAAAAGAGATATTTAATGAATAGTAGAAAATTGTTCATGAACAGTAGAATCTGGATAGGTGTGAAATGGAGGTCTCATGAATGAACAGTGCTGGTCTCATCCTCTCTTTTAATTATTGTAGTGATAGTGATTAGTGCACATGATTTATAGCGATATTGTTATGAAACTCAATTTTCTATAAATTTAACGAATCAAATACATTTATTGAATTGAACTTACACTCATGAAACTTTATTTATTTATAACCAAGTTTAAATTGTAAAATAAATAAATAAAAGATTAATTAATTTTAATATTTGATTAAAGTTGAAAACCTCGATTAAAAATATATGATTGTAGCACAAATATTACACTACACACGAACCGTTTAACCGCTCTTTTGTTTGGACTTGGACATAATTATTATTATAATTATTATTATTATAATTATTATTATTATTATTATTATTATTATTATTATTATTATTATTATTATTATTATTATTATTATTATTATTATTATTTGTCAATTTTGGTCTTCGTAAAAATTAATTATCTAAAATGTAGGTTTAATATAGCTTTTAGGATTTCATATTATTCGAGAATTCAGTTTCACATGTTTAATGGAGTGATCAAAGATTAATAAGTGGATTGTGTAGTCCAGGATCAATTGGTAGTGTAATTCATGTCATTAAGGCTCAAAGACTATGTTACTATTTAATTGGAAAGGAGTTTTTAACTTGGGGGGAAAAAGAATTAAAGCTAAGGTATATTTTCTGCCTTAGGTGCACGTTAACAAAGGTATGATTTCTGGTGGGGGCGATCAAAGTATTGTTTAATTCATCCCTTGCAGCCGTCCAATGTGTGGAAACGAGAGAGATCAAGAGAAGGATTTTGATATCTCTATTCTTTTTACTTCGTTTATTTACCACGGAAAATTAGAACCAAGTTTCACCTAATTTTTTTGTTTTGATCCACGGTCATAGTATTTCTTTTAGAGAGTATCAGAGAAGATTCAATGGTCATTTTCATCTCTTCATGCTACTCATTATTCAACTCCATCCATAGATGTTCACTTAAAGCAAAGATAATAAGTCCCCTTTTGGCGTAGCTAATTAAAATCAAACTTTTAGTAGATTTTGTTGGACATTGGTTTCAAATTAAAATTAATAGAAATTGGTTAAGTAAAAAAGCAAAAATCAAAAGGTGGACTAACGTGTCAACTTCGGTTGAATATTCGGACTCAATCCGATGGTCAAATTATAAAAGTGAATAGACCAACTTGTTCTACTCGTCGAGTGGATCATCTTAGTATATTTGAAATCTCAAAATCAATATTAGACGATTGAGAAATTACGGTCCAAAATTAAGAGGAAAAAATAGAGGAAACTGACCAGATGATACCATTGCTCGAGCGACGGTTAGACGAGAATCGGGCGACAAGTTTATGTTCAAATTTTGACAGTATTGCTCGAGCAAAAAATCTAGTGAAAAGCTAGCGAAAATGAAGTTTTACTTCTATTCGAAAGAATGCACGATGTGGTCCACACCACTTCGTCCACACCCATTCTTCCTCTATAAATAGGACTCCTTGGATGTCTTCAAGGACACACCATCTCATATTTGCACTAAGCATTCGTAAAACTCTTGCAAAATCTCTCTTTCTTCCTCATTTCATATCATTCCTTGTAGAGAGGAAATTCTGTCGGAAGTTCGCTGTATTCTTGTGGTTTAAAATGCTGCTACCACAAGATTGAATCCGTTGTATCTTGTGAGACAAGTGCCGTCAACCGTGAACACCGTAGCGGGGCAATATTGTTTTAAGGAAAGAGTGGAATACACTTACCTCAAATTATTCTTTTTCTTCACATTTCTTGTTTTATTTATGGGTTTTGAATATTTTTTAGACTACATTTTGTACACTATAAATTTGTGATTTAATTACACTCTTGAGGTTAAATCTTGTCCTTGTTTATTACATACAAACAACCTTTTCACCTCTTATATAAAAGCCCAACAACAACAATGTTAAGACACTATTTGTCTGTGGTTGTTTGGTGTTTTTAAATCAAATTTTGGTCATTTGTTGGAATAGTCTTTGTGAACTATTCTTCCCCTACATAATTGTTGTGATAATCTATTGTTTACGTAACTGAAATGAGTACCGTAGAGGCTACTTCAAGTCAATATGGTACGAACAATGTGGTTCTTCAATCTTGCATGGGGAGAAATCAGAAGAATTTGGAGGCGTAAATTTTAAGTGATGGCAACAAAAGATGTTCTATCTCACTACCCTAAATCTATTAAAATTCCTAAAGGAAACCGTGTGAACCGTACAAATAGAAAATAATCGATTCACGATTATTGCTTTAGATGCATGGAAGCATTCTGATTTTCAGTGCAAAAACTACATACTTAATGGATTGGACAATACACTAAATGGAGCGTATAGTTCGAAAAACTCGGCCAATGATTTGTGGGATTCATTAGAAAAGAAATATAAGACCTAGGATGCCGGAACAAAGACGTTCATCGTAGGCAAATTTTTGGACTACAAGATGGTGGATTCCAAAGCTGTGATAAGCCAAGTGCAAGAAATTCAAGTTCTCTTGCAGACATGCATGTCGAAAAGATGGAATTGTGTGAGTTTTTTCAAGGGGCTGCCATCATTGACCATCATTGAGAAACTCCGTCCTATGTGTAGAGATTTCAAAAACTGTCTCAAACACAAATGTAAGGAGATGAATTTGGAAGAATTGATCATTCGCTTGAGAATTGAGAAAGACAATAGGAAAAATGAAAGGAAACCTATTGATCAACTTGAAGCAAACTTTGTTTAAATGAGACAAAGGACTATCAACAAGAAATGAAAGATCTCCAGTGATGAACCGTGTAGAGATAACTCCAATAAAGCAAGAAGTTCAAAGGGAACTACTACAACTGTGGAAAGGCTGGACATCATTCTAAATGAACGTTCTAATTATTACACCAAAACAAGGTGTTATGAATGAAACTAAAAATTCTATTAATTTGCTTGAGTTGTCTTATTTATGGCATAGCTGATTAGGACATGTGAATTTTAAAATGTTGCGCAAACTTCTGAATCGAAGTTTAATTCTAGCACATAAAATTGATCCTAATCATAAATGTGAAGTGTGTGTGTAAAGCGAAATTGACTAAAACTCCATTTCATTCGGTTCAAAGGAACATGAAACCTCTAGAATTAATCTACAGTGATATATGTGATTTGAAATTCGTTCAAACTAGGGACGGTAAGAAATACTTTGTGACTTTCATTAATGATTGTACAATATATCATTATGTCTTTTTTTTTAAGAAGTAAAATGAAGCATTGGATGCATTTAAACAATATGAAGTTGAAGTTGAAATGCAACTTGACAAACGAATTAAGAATATTCGTAGTGATAGTGGATGTGGGGCATCGTTTGAAGAATTTTTTTCCGAACATGGAATTATTCATCAAAACATGGCACCTTACTCTCCTCAATTGAATGGCATTGTTGAATGTAAAAATCGAACTCATAAAGGGATGATGAATGCAATGTTGATAAGTTCTGGATTACTTCAGAACTTGTGGGGTGAAGCTATTTTAACAACAAATAGTATTTTTATTAGAATACCACTCAAGAAAATGGAAGAGACTCCATATAAACTATGGAAATGTCATCCTCCATCCTATCAACACTTAAAAGTATGGGGGTGCTTGGCAAATATTGAGGTTCCTAAGCCTAAATAAATAAAGATTGGTCACAAAACAATTGATTGCATATTTATTGGATACACCAATAATAGTAATGCATATCGTTTCCTTGTACGTAAATCTGAAATTCAAGATGTAGACAAGGACACCATTATTGAATCAATGATTGTGATATTCTTTGAGAATGTATTTCCTTGTAAAGTTAAAAAAAAAATACAAGTTCAAATAAACGAACTTATGAAACAACAAATGGATTTTCAAATGAGGAAAAACTAAAACGTAGTTAGAGGGCTAGAACGTCTACAACATTTGATCCAAATTTTATAACATACACGGTAGAAAATAACCCAAAGGCTTTTGAGAAAGCCATGTCTATCCCTGAAGCACCGCATTGAAATGAAATTATTAATAGCGAGATAGATTCCATTATGCAAAATGATACATGTGTGTTGGTTGATTTACCTCCCGAAAATAAGTCTTTAGGGTGCAAATGGATATTCAAGATGAAATTGAAACTTACGGATTCATTGACAAATATAAGGCTAGGTTCGTTGCCAAAAGATATGGGCAGAAAGAAGGACTTGACTTAGTTGATACCTATTCACACATAGCTAGAGTCACTTCGATAAGGTTGCTAATTGCAATTGCGACAATACATAACCTTAAGATTCATCAAATGAATGTAAAAACAACATTCCTAAACGGTGAATTAGAATAATAAATTTACATGGGTAGTCTCCAAGTCAAAGCTATAAGGTTTGTAAACTTGTTAAGTCCTTATATAGATTGAAATAAAATCCTAAGCAATGATACCAAAAGTTTGACAAAATATTGTTGTCAAATGGATTCAAAATAAATGAATGTGACAAGTGTGTATACGTGAAAAATACACCAAATGCCTATGTGATAGTATGTCTATATGTAGACAATATATTGATAATGGGCAATAGTTACAATATGTTAAATATCAAAAAAACGCTAATGAAGCATTTTGATATAAAAGACATGAGTGTGGCAGATGTAATACTAGGGATAAAGATATTTAGAACATTGGAAGGAATTGTACTTTCCAAATCTCATTATGTTGAGAAAATACCTAAGAAGTTTGACGTGTTAGAGGAAAGTCCGGCGAAAATCACAATTGATACAAGTTTACACTTAGTCAAAAATACGGGTAAGAGTGTGTCACAAGTAAAGTATTCACAGGTGATAGGCAGTTTAATATATGTTACAAACTGCACTAAACTAAATATTGTGTTTGCTATAAATAAACTTAGTAGATTCACAAGTAATCTAAGCCACGAACATTGGAAGGCTTTGATAAGGGTTCTTAAGTATTCAAAACATACCTTAACCTATGGATTACACTTCATAAGATATCCTGCGGTATTGAAAGGATATTATGTGTTTACCCTTATTGGAGCTACTATCTCATGAAAATCAACAAAGCAAACATACATAGCTCGATCAACAATGGAATTCATTGCTTTGGACAAAGCTGGAAAAGAAGTAAAATAGCTTCGAAATTTCTTGGAAGACATTCCATGTTGACCTAAGCCAGTACCTATTATAAGTATACATTATGATAGTCAATTGGCTATTTGATGGGCTAGAAACAGCATGTATACTGGTAAATCTAGACATATACGTCGTAGACATAATACCATCAAGCAACTGATTTCAAATTGCATCATCTCCATAGATTATGTGAAATCAAATTAGAACATTGCGGATCCACTTACAAAATGTTTGTCTAGAGATCAAGTATGTTGCCTATCGAGAGGACTAAGATTAAATCCTACTATGTAAGAGTTCTTGTAATGGTGACCCTACCTTTTTGTTTAGAGATCCTAAGATCTTAGTTCAAAGTGATAACTAGGTTAAGAGGATTTCATGAGGCACTTAGGAAATTAAATTCCTAATTCATTCTTATGATACTAAAGTGCTTCTTACAGAGTGAGTAGAGTTTAAGGTCATCTTTTAATAATTCTTATATCTTAATTAAATCAAGTGGAGTAAAGTAGAATACTCTTAATAAGTGGTCATCTATGTAAGTGTGAAGTGGGGCTGCTTCAATGAGAATTATTCAAGGCCTAGATTCTCTAAACACTTACGGAACCAAGATGAGTTCAGGGCCAAAATGAACCAAGTTTTGAGAACTATGAACGGAATTGGGAAGACATCTGTGTGATTATCATTGTCTTGACTTACACTAACGGCTGATTAGTTCAAGACATGTTTACCAGTTAGTCAAGTAAGTCTGATAATATTTCACAAAGGAATGTTCAAAGCCAGAAGTTACCTCGCCTAATACAATGTTTTTCTGCTCTCTCTCTCTCTACAATTGCATCATGTTTTCACATCACATTGCACACGCATGTTCGAATTTTTATTCATGTGGGGAATTATTGGAAATTGGTTTCAAATGAAAATTAATAGAAATTGATTAAGTAAAAAAAACCAAAAATCGAAAGGTATGACTAACATGTCAACTTCGATCGAATATTTGAACTGAATCCGATGATCAAATTATAAAAGTAAATAGATTAACTTATTCTACTCGTCGAATATATCGTCGTAGTATATTTGGAATCTCAAAACCAATTTTAGATGACTTAGAAATTGCGATCCAAAGTTAAGAGAAAAAATAGATGAAACAGGCCAGATGACATTCGACGAGAATTGAGCGAAATGTTTTTCTTTGAATTTTGACAGTATTACTCTAGCAAAAAATCTAGCGAAATGAAGTGTTGCTTCTATTTGAAAGAAAGCACCATTTGGCCCACACCACTTCATCCACACCTTTTCTTCCTCGATAAAAAAGATTTCTTGGACGTCCTCAAGGACATGCCATCTCATATTTGCACTGAGCATTCATAAAACTCTTGCAAAATCTCTCTTTCTTCCTCATTTCATATCATTTCTTGTAGAGGAAATTCTATTGGAAGTTCGTTGTGTTATTGTGATTTGAAGTGCTACTACCACAAGATTGAATTCGTTGTATTTTGGGAGATAAATGCCATTAGGAATGACAAAAAAATTCATTTGACCCGATACTCGTGGGTACCCGCCTAACTGGGTACATAGGGCGGGTATGGAGCAAGGGACATTGTAGCAAAGCGGGTATGGGACGGGTACGAGAAACATAGTTCCCACCCAATTTAATGTTAATTTCAAATTTAAGTTTTTATAAAACAAAAATAATAGATTTATCATCATTTTTAAAGAGAATCGGGTATGGATATGGGGTAATGTAACAAAAATACCAGACGGGATGGGTTGAGAATGACCGACTCGTTTCTTATCCGCTCTGTTGCCATCCCTAAGTGCCATCATTATAGGGATGACAACAGTTCGATTTCGGTTCTGTTCTACCAAAATCATTACCGAATCGAAAATTTTTTTGTCGTAGTATAACCGCACCATAACCACGTAAATGAATTCGGTTTGATTTGTTTAATAATCACGAAAATAAATTATTTTTTATAGGTCCATCCGTCAAACTGATATAAAACAAATTATGAAAAGAACATTGTCCCAAAGTCCAATTGCAAAATACAAATTTAACAAACAATATTATGAATATAACAATACTAAAATTTTCTTTCATTCTTGATTCTTGTGCATTATAGTTACTTGATTCATGCTTAATAATTTAAAAGCTTCAATCTTAACTCATATTCAATCTTCATTTTTCCCCATAACTCTTACTAGCATAGTTCAGTACTTAAAATTGATTCCTATATAGTAAATAAGAAATATAAGTAGAGAATACAACGATACTATCTAATCTAGAATGATTTTAACTAAGATTTAAATAAAAAAATGTACCTCTTCGTTAACTTCCTCCTTACTAAACCTTGTCATCTCTAATAAAAAATAATTTTTTTTAAGCGGGCAATCGGTTCGGTTTCGATTCGATGGCATAAATACTATACTCGCACCGCCACAAATCGGTTCATTAAAATCAAATATCATATCCGCCCTATTGCACCATCGGTTCGATTTTTTCACCTCATTGGATTCGGTTAACCATGATTTTCGATTTTAACGGTTCAAATTGCCATCTCTAGCCGTCAACCATAAGTACCGTAGTGGGGCAATATTGTTTTAAGGAAAGAGTGGAATACACTTGCCTTGGATTATTCTTCTTCTTCACATTTCTTGTTTTATTTCTAGGTATTGAATAGTTATTAGACTACATTTTGTACACCATAAAATTTTGATTTAATTACGCTCCCGTGTGTTAAATCTTATCCTTGTTTATTACATACAAACAACCATTTCACCGCTTATATAAAAGCTCGGCAACAATAGATTTTAATAAAAAAATGTAAAATATGATGATGAAAAGTTGTGAATTTCATGAAATATCTGATTAAAATTAAGTGTTAGCTTCGATTTTAAATTTTAATCATATTTCTTAGCTGAACCCAAAGGCTAAATTATTGATGCTATCCGTGAGACATATAAAGAGGAACTGGCCTTGTTTATATACAAAATCTTCAAGTCCTTCGTTAATTCACGGGTACAGCTGAATGACCCTATCAGCAAAATTTAACATTCAGTTCTTCCTCAAATGAAAACACGCAGTGTGGAACCAAAACCTTTCGCTATGTATATTCTTTTTTTTTTTTTTTGCAAAGAAATAGGAGGAAAAAAGTTACATATTGCAAGTCTGTTGCTGACAGAAAAGTTTTGGCCATTAATGTCCCTTTTTCTTCTCGTTTGAAGATGACAACTAAGAATTTCCGTTTGTTCATTTTACAATGTCAGTGAATTATCAAATAGAGCATTTATATGTTTTTAGTAAATTTTTAGCTTATCAAAGTTATTTTCTTCTTCGTTTCAAGTTAAAGATCAAAAGAAAATGCAAATAATAAATTTTGAAACCTCGAACAAAAGAAAACCATCTTCTAAAGAAAAGTACCAAATAAAATATTATGGCTTCTAGTTTTTAAAATTTTAAATATTTAATTAAAATAGATAAAAAATAAAAATAAAAATGGCAAGTATAGTGTTATAACATACTGCAATATACCGGCATTTGTTATTTTCTATTAGAATATTTTAGTGTGTCCATGTTTTTTATAAAGAAAAAAACATATTGATAATATTTTTGTGTCCTTTTAGCATATGGTGCAAAAATATTTCTAGAAAATTTTATTACAACAAAAAGGTTGGTTAACATTTGTTATTAAATATCATAGAAATAACTATGAGATGCAGCACAAGACATTTTATTTTTATTAATAATAGTCAATTTTACAAGTTTTTAAGAGTTAGGGATTATTAATGCTATTTTTAATTAGATAAGGATTTAGACTTTTATAGGAGGCTAGCTCCGGCTCACCATCCTTGGTTTTTATAGATTTTCTCCAATTTTATTATAAACCTAAGTTCAAAAATATCATTTATTTATCCATCTTGTGTTTGTCTTCAATTCTTACACGTCGCTTAATCAAAATAAATACCATTAGTTGTAAAAGAACATTTTATCCATGAAATTGTAAGCTTGTAGTCAATAACAATTTGTAATTTTCCAATTAAATATTTTTCAAAATAAAGTTCTAAGATAAAAAAAATGCACAATAATTTAAAAAACCATGGAACACAAACAAATTATTGACAACTTCAAAGGATTCCTTCACACATTAATCATTTGAAACAAACGTTGAGTTTATTTTGAAGCAATACAAAAGCTGAAACAGTAACAAGCATAAACACATTGGTGGAAGTGATTTCAATGCATATATAGTTGCTAAACTACTAGCAACTTATTATTCATTTTATTTATAATAAGACAGAAAGTATGCATGAGATTAATCTCAGCATTTACGGTAGCAAAAGCAAGCGAATCCCCAGTCCCTCCTATGGCAAGCTCCATGTTGAGCCCCCTCCCAGTTCCTGCACTGTCGGTCACAGTTGCCGGTATTCGAGCATGTCCCCGACCATGTCCTACTCAACCTCAAACAGACTTTAGCTTCCACAATTTGCACCTCTACATACACATATATATGCACAGAGAGAGAGAGAGAGAGAGTTAGTGAGAAACAAAGATAAGTTATATTAACAAAGTTTAACAATACTTCGTTAGATTACGTGCAGGCTCAAATTATGTTGCCATTTTGTTTTCAAGGCACCACAAATTAAGGGATTAAACTATAATGGTGTGTTTAGGGTCCTTTGCAAAGCTTTTAAATTCAAAAACTGATTCTGAAGTTGTTTTCAAACATATTTAGGGTCTGTTTTGCATGCCTTTAGTTTTTGCTCTGTGTAGAAGAGCTTTTGAAAACTATCTTTATTTTTATTTGTAAACTAAATTGTAAAAGAACTTACTATTTTAGGAGTACTTTTAGAAAAAGTCACATTGGATCAGCTTCATCTAAAAGCTCTTTTAAATAGAAAAACACTTTCATAAAATTAGTCAAACATATCCAAAATCAATTTTTGAATTTCAAAAACTCTTTTTGACTTTTCAAAAGTCATAACGAACATACAACTAATGTACTGGGATTAAGGAAATAATGATGTTAAATTTTTGTATGCTATTTTTAGCATGTCTTTAGCTGAAAAGTACATGCTCCGTATGCATCTTGTCTATTATCATGTGCAATATTGTTGCATACTGCGTGTAGAACATGCATGTCTTCAACTTGAAAGACATTCATAGTGGGTACTGAACATATGTTCAATTGAACAAGACTTTTATTTTGGAACAAAGAAATAAGGGATTTTTTTTTTCACCATTGGATGCTATAAGTACGAAGTAGATTAGAAGGGCAAAAAAATGGTGTATGAAACTTGAGATTTAGCCATTTGCTGCATTGTATATATGTTGTGAGTTTTTTAGAGCTTGTGAGAAACTGAGTGAACGATGAGGCATATATAGAGTGGTGTGAGGGCTAATTTGGTCAATAGAGATTAACATAATTATATATACGAGATAACATGAAAAGAATTGATCGTGAAACTTCCCACTCTTATGATATCATAAAAAATATTTGATTTACTTAATTAAATCAAAGGTTTGACTTATCAAATCAAACCAAGTATCAAGACAGCATGAAATAATAGCCTGCACATGAGAGCCTAATTTTAGGATGTGTTTTGTACTATGGTGGCCCTAACTATAAGTGGGATAAATGATTGCCTAAGGTCCAAATTATGTAACATTAATTAATTAGTTGAAGAAAAACGAATGGAATTCTGTAAAACAGAATTGCCATATGCAAATACAAGAAGCTAATAACAATTAGAAGTACAAAAATCTTTATATATATATGAAATAAAATTTATCACTTACATTTATTTATCATATAAATATATCACGAGCATTACTCTCACTTTATAACTAATTTAACACTATCTTCTAAACATTCCTTTTCTTTTCTCAAATAAACAAAACATCTATTTGTCTCTTCAAATTCCACATCCAACAACCACCTACCACAACTTTTTTCAACCCAACAAGAAATAAATTATCTCCTTTTGAATTAAAATTTTGAAAATTCAATTTAGCATATTGTTCTAATCTCACTGTCATTGTTATAGCCTTACAGATTTCTTTCTTTCTCCCTTATCTTCAAAATATACACTACAAAGTATATAAGCTGTTATTATGTTGTTTTGTTTTAATCACATGATAATAGCCTTTTTAAATGTTTGTTAAAGGTACTTTGAATTTAATAATAATCTCTGTCCATATTCATACAAATACTTCTTATTTGTAAGTTGATTTCTTATGAATTAATATAAAAGATAATTAGCACAAAACGTTCTTATCTTTCAATGTTATTGTTCAAAATGTCTATATCTTTTATTTTTTTTGGCATTTTCACCCTTACCTTCACCCTTTATTACGAAAATCATCTTTTTCATCATATTTCTCGTGTAAAATGACAAATATACCCCCTATTTAAATAAAACAATAATAAAGAAAAGAAAAGTTAAAGAATAAATTGCAATCATACTTCCAAACTTTTTTAAAAAGTACAAATGAGTCCAAATAAATTATTAAAAGAGTAATTAGCACACAACATCCATACTTTTTATTTTTTGACATTTTCACTCTTATTTTTATATTTCATTGTGAACATCATTAACTTTATCCATTTTTCTCAATTAAAAGCTGTAAAATGAAAAATAGACCATTCTCTTTAAATAAACAAAACATAAAGAAAAGAAAAATAAAGAACAAAATGCAATTATTCTCCCAAATTTCTTTTTTGAAAATTTTGGAAATATAGTAAGGTGAAAGTGTCAAAAAATGATAGGTATGGACATTTTGTGCTAATTACCATTTTAATTATTGATTTGGACTTATTTGTACTTTTTAAAATTTTTTGAAAGTATGATTATAATTTATTTTTTACCTTATCTTATCTTTTTTATTGTTTAATTTAAATATGGGGGCATATTTGTTATTCTACATGAGAAATTTGATAAAAATGATGATTTCCACAATAATATGTGAAGGTAAGGGTGAAAATGCTAACAAATGAAAGGTATGGACGTTTTGCATAATTACACTGAAATGTAAGGACGTTTTGTACTAATAACCATTAATATAAAATTAGAAATTCATTTGTATCTGATCGAAATTTTCATTATTTTGTTATACTATTTCTTGTAGTCAATTTTCTTCAATTTTGTACATAAATCACTCAAACTTATATTCAATTTTGTTTGAAATAGTTGTAATGGGAAAATGATCAAAGAAAAAACAGATTCTTTTGCGATTGCGTTGTACTTCTGTTGGCCAAACTTCACTTATAACTTGTATTAATGTATGTTGAAATTTAACATTTTGTCATTTTCCTCTTTAATTTTTGGGCTTCCTTGTCTGTATTAGATTCTTCATAATTATATTAAACTCTACGTAAGATTAAGGTTCAAAACATATCCATATTTGGAGTTGCATAAGACCACCAAAATATCATGGCCGACCTGATTTTGTATTCAGCATGGATAAGACAAAGGAAATACAATAAAATAAAATAGATTTGCAACTGATTTTGCATCTTAAAATTAGAGAAAGGCTATTAGTAATTTCAAGATATAATAGAAGCACTTGCAAAATTACTTAAATCAAGAGTTTGACTTGATCACTCACCAGAATAAAAATGAAGCAAGTCGATCCTGGACTTCGAAACTCATTCGGAGACTTGGGGGGAGAGAGAAATTGAAAATTGACTTATTAATCTTTTAGGTATTGAAATATTATAATCGCTTGTCAACTAAAATATGCCATAGAAGAATTAGTCCACGAAGCTATCTCCAGTTAGAGAAAGTTAAGAGTCTTCGACAACTAAGCGTGAAGTTAACGTCCCATTGAATACAATCAAAACAACTAATTCGATAGAAGATATGTGTAACATGAGGATCAAAAACTCTGTAGTCAACAAAGAGAATCCTCAAGCAGAAGGAAAAGATCCAATTACGAACCTAATTGAAACTGACATGGACTATATGGGATAGCTAGCAATGTATGCTAAAGATAAAGAACAATTCCTCCTTCTGCTTGCAATAGATTGAGGTTTGAGGCCTTCTCAATGACAATTACAAGTTACTAATTCATGCTAGAAGTAATATCTTCCAATCAAAAATAAGATTACACCAGGATGTATGTGGGTACATTAATGGAGAAATAGATGATCTAATGAAATATCCGATTCTATAATATGGTTTGACGTTGAGATCCTCATAGCTAGTAAAAATAGCGATCATAAGCCTACCAATTACCTACCTAAAATGCATGATGACACAAAATATAACTCAAGTAAACAAAAAATTAGGTTCCATTAATGAGTTTGTGATTTTTAGCAAGCTTCTTGTTTTGGAGGTTAAGCTCAGCTCTTCCTAAGTTGTATTTTATTTATTTTCACATTAATAAAATACAACACCACGAGTGAGATTAAATTTTGAAAAAAAAAAAAATGTCTTGAAAATGATACTTGCTAGCGAAAGTGCAAGAAACCTTGACTTGCACATAAGAGCTTAATTTATGATATGGGATATAGTATAAAAAAATTGGGAAGTGTTATATACAACATTTTCACTGCTTGTTCTATTCTAAAATTGTTCACTGTCATCTAGTTCATATTAACCACACAAGTTCTTATTAATTCAATAATATATCATTATTTATTAGTTTATTTAAAATCAAGGGTCTGACTTAATAATATCACACAAAGTTTGGGGTAGTGCAATAAGCAATGTTTTAATTGATTGTTCTATCTGAAAATTGTCCAGCACCATAACTTACATATTAACCACACAAGTACTTATTAATTTTGTTAATAGATAATTATTTGTTATCTACTCTTGTCTTGAGCTTCTTGTAGATCAATGTCACTAGGTTTTTTGCATCATTTGCTAAAATAATGGTCTCATCATTGCCTATTCTAGGAAAACCACCCATCAGAGCCATCGTTAACCATTGGTCGTTAAAATGTATTCTGTAAATCCCTATTTCTGCTGTACTTAAATTCAAGGTGTCGACTTAATTGGCCCTGTTTGAGCCCTATTGTTTCCTCATTAAAATGAAAAATATGATTGTTATCCATTATATCAAATCACTATATTAGACTTTTTATCTCTTGTGTGGGACCTATAACGACTATATTTTTCATTCTCATTTTTACAATAATGTGGTTCAAACGGGGCCCAACCACACTAAATTATTGGTTTCACATAATATTACATTACAGATTTTGTTTGATATGCAGTATACTTCAAAATTGATTAAACAGTAAAATAATCAATACTTTAATTTGTCTTTCATTACTGAAATCGTCTAGACTACAGTCCATCTTAATTAGACAACTCATAGGTAATTACAATAATGGGTCATTGTTGCTTAATCACGTGGATTCTTGATACCATATTTATGGAGATGTGTATAGTATTCTCCGACTTAAGTTGTCGTTACGTTATTAATTATCCAACGGCTGCTATTGTTGGATCATGATGTGGGTACCGAAAGAAACTTTGTTCAAGGCGTGCAATATGGTTTCAGATAGACAACAATATAAAGAAATAGAAGATGAAGCTTGTATCTCTATGGAACAATGGAATTGCCACAGGAAATTAAATTATTTTATCATTAACTAGATCTATTGATTTTGTCTTATCAGACGTCTGCGGTCCACATTAGTTGTCATGCTAGCATTGACAATATACAGAGACTAGATCGACCATTTAAAGGAGTAAAATTGTCTTCTCCACACGTCTCGTTTAAACATATAACCTAATTACATGTATTTAAATTTGGCTCAGGCACTTGAGACTGGCGAGACGATGACCCTGTCAAATTACTAAGAGTTCAAAGTTCTTCCCTATAGATATCCCTATTGGTTTACCTACCATGACCTCGTGTAACCAATCTACAAGTCCTAAATAAACCAAAAACGAGGAAAGCTGGCCCTGTGAGAGTATCAAAGAGCTCTAATTATGTCGAATAATCCATAACTTTGAAAAAGGTCTCAACGAAAATGTCAAATTGAGCGCCTTCATAAGTACAGTACAATCTACTCTACTGAAGTTAACACACTCAACAAACTTCTGAAAATGTGGTGAGTAACATTGAGACGGAAGCAAACTTGAAGCTCCAGTAGTAGTAGAATGAATCTCGTCAACTTCAAAAATAATATGATATAAAAGCAGGCATGCAATAAGTCAAATTATTCGATCTTCAAGTAAACTCCAATGCCAAAATACACTGCTAATTGCTTAATTGTCAAATTAAAATGTCATTTATTATGGCTATGCAGCACACTAAGACAAACTAAACCCGACAAAAAGCAATTTTGCTTGTTCATATCTCAATATTTTGGTTGCAGTGGAAAGATCAAGTCTCCATCACTATTTATTATATTAAGACTTCAAGAGCTTCATGTTTTTTTGTGCGACTCTTCAATTTTACCCAAGGTGTCCCGTGACATGTCAATGGTGCTACAAAAATACATCTAATTGAGGTGCTCGGATTTCCTGGAAAAAAAATTATAACATCCGAGGTCGTGTTTCGGACTTTGAAAGTCTCAAATGTGTAATATAGGGTTAATTTATCAAGAGAATTTTACCAAGAAAATAGAAAATACCCAATTCATTGGAAAGCTTAATAACTAAATTTTGACAAAGTCCAGATTAAATATTTATGTTGATGTCAAAATATTTTTGGCTCAAGAGACTTTCAAGTTTCATGTTTCTTAAATTAAAATGTGATTCATTATTAGTGTGCATCTAGATGGGTGATGATAATTAACGATAAAGCATTATTCTTTCTTAAATGTCAAAAAGTTTCACCCGAACCTAATTAGGGCCAAGTACTTTGTCTTTTACTAAAAAGGTATAAGTTGTTGATTATTGTTGAAAAAACTTGAAGACGGTCTTGGAATAATGAAAAAACAAACAACCAACCGGATAAAAACTTCACTGCATTGTTAAAAAACAGAAAGAAAGAAAGAAAAAAAGAAAAAAGGGGAGAAGAAAAAGAAGACAATCATTGAATAATGTTTGAAATTGGAAAACGGATTTATTTATTAAGAGTTAGGGTTCCATTTTAAAAGGTTAAGTTTATTAGGAGAAGTAAGACAAATCCTTATGTATTGATTATTTATTTTATGTTTATTCAATGTGTAACATGACATGATGAAATAGTGGCTTATTTAAAAGATCAATCTCGTATTTTTTGTACTTATTTGAGTCTTAATCTAAATAAAATGTTATAGCTATGAATAGTTCAAAGTTTTATATTTTAATTATTTATTTTATAGGATAACTCTCAACACTTTCATGTTAGTTTTACGTAAATTAGTTGCTAACTCCAAAAATCATCCAAAGTTTAGTAAAACTGTTATATTTCCATGTATACTTTCAGAAGCTATATTTTGTGTTCCAAAATTTAAAATGAGCTGAGTAACACTTTGATGCATGTGTTCGAAAGTATTTATAAATTATTTAAATTATATAAATAGTACTTCCGAGTCCATCGATATATATGAATAAAAATGTCTTATAATGAAAATTCGCAAATTAAAAAGTAATGGTTTGAATATTTTGGTCTCTTTTCTCCAAATCCATTATTCCTTTTCACACTATAATTTTTCATTCTCGGGCCTAATTTAGTCTCCAATTCATTTCACCGATTTTACTTCCATTTTCAGACCCTTTAACCTTCTTTCTCAATAATACACTAACTATACGCACTACTACATGCATTGTACAAACAAATGCATAGAATCCAATTTTCCCATCCAATGAACTCAACTCATTAGGTTATAATAAACATTTTATCAAGGATTAAATTCAAAAATATCCTATTCAACTCACTTTTGATTTTTCTCATTTGCAATAACCTCAAATACTTGAAATCAAGAAAAGAATATAACCTAAACATACCTACACTCACAGCATGATAGTGAAGATGTGAAACCCTAGCCAAATGCTTGCAAGAAACATCAAGAATCTAATCAATAAGTCCACAGTAGCTTAATATTAATCCACATAGCTCGACAGTTCCTTGCCCCTCTTTTCTTTTTTTCCCCCCTTTTCTTTTGGCGGTTTTTTCCTTCCTCTTCTTCTCATTTCATCTCAGTTACTAACTCCCCTCTCGGATCCAATTCCCATTTTGAGAATGATTTACTGTCCTTGTTTAACCCCATTTCTAAAACTCATTTTTTCCCTAACTTAATAAAAGGAGGCTCACAGGGAGGAGAATCGTATCTTGAATATTCGGCCTAAGTGTGTATAAGCTGTGATTGCATCTAGATTTACCCAGGTGGTGAACCAAGAGGGAAAACTACTACTCTTCAGGATTAGTCGGGCGAAATTCGGACACCCGAGTCATTATAGAATAAGAAATATATAAAATAATTTTAAACGTGGACTAATAACTTTTTCCTACTTCTTAACCATACATTCTACAAAAGAATTAATTGTACAAAATTTATTCTCAAAAAATCTCTATCAAACAAGTGCATAATATACATTAAAACTCCTGCTTGGGCCCTCCACTTTGCCGAAATTTCAATTTAAATCCTTAAATTTTTTTTTACATACATCTTAGCCTCTTTGTTTTATATAAATTGGCCTTGATAAATTCTATCGGCTTAGAATTGTCACTGTCAAACCACTTGAACCAAAATTTTCTTGACTTGACTAGATAATTTTGACTTTAATTACTATATAGTAGGTTATAATAGAAAGAGTACTCAAAAGATGATTACACAATGCATCTCTCCTTGAGGACTAGCCAGAACAGAAAATACTAAATCAATTAAAAAAAGATAAGGAATAATAAGGATCTACAGAAACCAACGTAACTTTTAGCTCGATTGTCAATATTTTGCGAGCGAGTACAATCCAGAAAAGCATTTTTCAGTTCGACAAGCCAACATTGTCAAATTTTTTGGTACAAATTTTGTCATTTAGGGATACATTTTTTTTTCCAGCTAGTTTAAATTATTTTTGTCATTTAAATAGTTTGTAAATTATACATTTGTTTTCTTGATTAATAATATTTCATTTTTTTTGGTTATTTGGTGGACTCTAATAATTCTCATGTACATTCGAGCAAACACCATTTTGTATATTATGAAGTGCTGATGTTGGTGGAGGTGAATATGGAAAATGATCAGCTGATGAGATTTAGAATTGGCAGTGATTCTGAGATTACAAAATGGTTTTTTTTTTCCTTGCTTGATTTGGTTGCTTGATGGTGCATCACCTGATGAGGTGTTGAGTGAAAAACTTCAGCATTTGGTAGACATGAATTTGGGGTTGAGCAATAGGGTTCCTTCTCGGGTGAACACTTGGCATAACGTGTTAATTAGTATACACAAGAGGACTAAATGTTTATGGGGTCTCTGATCTCGAAGTTTCATTTTAAAGAGCCAATAGTGTTAAAGAAGAGTAGCCTTTCGATTTTGAAAAGGCTATAGTTCGACCCAACCAACACCTAGAGGGGGGGGGGTGAATAGGTGTCTATGCGAAATTTAACAATTTAATTAAGTTATGCAACAAGTCACATAAATTAAACATTGTCCAGATTCATTCACATGATTTAACTACCTATGTTGAATTGCTGGTTGAATTGAAATTGACAGAAAGCAATAAATAACACAAAAATTGTTGACGAAGAAAACCTAACTGGGTAAAAACTTCGGGCACAAGCCAGTAGGGATTCACTATAGAAGACTCCAACTTACAGTACACCAGACATGACTGTATCTAACAACACTCTGACCCCCTTACTGTATCAACCAAAACTCTCATGGATTCTGCAGATTTGCGCCAAAATCCCAGCCTTGTATTTCTTCTATTTCCCATGAATCAACAAGAACTCCAGTTCTTCAATCAACCTCCTGCCCGGATCTTCAATCAACTGATCTTTTGGAAGTAGTGAGGATTTTTGATAGGTGTTTTGTTTGAAAAGGTGTTTGATGTTTTTTTCTTCAATGAATCATATGGTAAAGAGTTTTGTAATTGATTCTTTGGTAGAGAGGAAAATATTGTGCTATATGTTTTGCCAAAGGTTGTTAATGAAAAGCGAAATTTTTGTTTATATAGTAGGTCGTTTTTGGTAGTATGGAGCGTTTAAAATTCGCGAGGAAGGAAAATTACCAAATGCCGGATGACACTGTCGCTTGATCGAAGTTCCGGCGAAACTCTAGTGATGCACTCTCGCTCGAGCGAAGTGGTGGCGAAACTCCAGTGACGCAGGTTCTGTTATTTAGGATCGAGCGAGGTCAGGGCAAAACTCTAGCACCAATCTTGCGCCGTTTTCGTCTTCAAAGCATCCAACTTTACCCTAGATCTATACATTAATTATTGCAAAATTGCAACACAAGTCCCTGAACTTTTAGACATTGACAAATTGGTCCTTGACTTTACAAACTCGACAAATTAGTCCTTTTGGTCACAGATTGCCAATTACAACATTTTCCTAACAAACTCCCCCTTTGGCATTCTGTGACAAAATTACACAAGACAGTCAAGGACACAAAAAAATGTAATTCCTAACGACCTATTCATTCAACCAAAACAACTATCTCCTGTCGAACCTGTTTCCTGAAATACAGAACTCAATACCAAGTGTAAAAGCACGTGAAATGGAAACAGTAGATAAAACAAGGAATAGTGCATATGTAATTAACCAGATTAAGAAGCAATAGTAATGTAAGTCAAAAAACACCAAAAACATACATCAATATTGCTAAAACATCAAAACTTAATCTAGTCATTAAATACATATCAAACCACAGTTATATCACAGTTAATCCAATATATCATAGTTAAATTGAGATTAAACTATCTACTCCCCCTTTTTGTCACAAATGACAAAGGATAAAAAACAAAAAGTAAAACTAAGAAGCAGCACCACCCGCACTTGGTGACTCATCACTCGAGCTCTCATCCAATCGATCACGAATCCAACGCAACTAATGCTGACACACTGATAGAGCACGCCGAAATGAAGAAAGCTCAGCAGACTGATGCTCCGAAGTAGCACGTAACTGCGTGATCTCTGCCATCATACGAGCCTGCTGCACGACTAACGTCGGATGAGGAATCTGAGGTATACCTAACGCAAGAGCTACTACAGACGGAGTAACTCAAAAAGAATGACCTCTAAGAAAAATCCTAAACGATGACCCATCCACCTCATGAATATTAGCATAAAACTCTTGAACAAGGAGTGGAGGCGATGGTGTAAGACCAACAAGAAGGGGCTCCCAACCCCGGGAAACAAAAATAGCGGCGACGTTAACAGGAAGGTCAGATAGAATTACCTCACGCTCCATGAGAACGGGGCGTAAGGAGAACTGAGACGTGAGGAACACCTGAGTTGTAGAAGAAATAAACCGGGATCTACTATAAGATGTCGATCCACTAGCGGGCTGTGCAAAGGTACGAGTGCGCTTACGAGCCATCTGGCATATGCGGAGATGAAAAGAATAAGTATAATGTGAAATGCACGCATCACGATGCAACATGATATGAGAAGATGCACACACGAAAACACATATGATCCAATCACATAAACATGAATAAAAACACACACGGCATGCAACGACACTCAAACAAGTAGGGAAGAAATGAAGGAAAAGAAGGAAATAAAAAAAAAATCAAAAGAAACCAAATAAGCATAAAAAAGTGAACTTTCATCGAACACGTGGCGTGCGTGACTTCGGCACCAAATTCCAAGCACATATGAGACCCAATCACAAATCCAAACACATCCCTAAAAACTACATGCTATGGACTTCACAATCAAACAAACCACACATCAAACGAATCAACGAGGTGCAAGAACTACTTTGATAAACATGGACCAAAAACTTAAAAAAAATGTGAAGAAAACCAAAGGAACGCACTATAATTTAGGAAATGGAAAGCAATACTTGATGCAAAACATGTGTACAAGCAAGATGTAATGCCAAAATAACACAAACCAACACAATGATTAAGAAAGAAATCAAACAAACCAAAAAAAAAAAATTGAAAGCAAAGAAAGTTGGGAATTACCTAAAGATTTTGCCAAGAAGTCAGTGTTTCAAACCCAATATTGTGTTAAGACGTCGAATTGAGGCCAAAAATAAATTGAGAGTGAATAATTTCGATGGAAGAAGAAAAGAATTGAAGGAGGAAGAAAAAAAATGATGAAATGCACGAAAAATTGAAACAGCCGCATTTTAAATATATATGTCGCTCGAACGAGACTAGGGCGAAACTCGAGCAACATCCTTTCTGCTTTTGTTGCTCGAGCAAAGTCTAGGCAAGACTCGAGCGAAAATGAAATGTCAAAAATAGCACCAAACATTTGAAAGTTATGAAAAGGAGCACAATTTTGGAAAATAACGAAAATAGGTCAAAAAACTTTTATTTTTATTTCAGTTGTATGTATTATTATTATTATTTTTTTGTAAAGACAAACTAAAAAATCGATGATGAAGCACGTACCCAAATATGTAGACGATACGAATAATATGCACAAAATCACAAACCCGACATTCAGAGCATGTAGACAAATCTTAAGTCCACACATAGTTCAAAATCCTATGAAGTAAATTTTATACAGAACATCAGCGTGAAATGTGCCATGTAGTCCATGCAAGTTAGACTCAAAACCTTAAATTAGTAAGAAAGGACATGTGAAAACAACTGTAAAAGAGTGTATATTGACCAAGTGCCAGTTAAATCCAATTCCACGAGGACCTATATCAAAAAGTATAATTGTCACAATTTTACTCCCCCTAACTGTATGCCATTTTTTTATTTTTTTTCATAACATAAGAACTTAGGTGCAATCCTATCTTTATTAGGTGACAGAAATGACTCCTATAACGAACTTTGGGCCGGTGACTCCCAAGCCAGACGACCATAGGGCACCAAGTTAGAAACTCCTAAGACTTAATTGTTCGAGTCAAATAGGCCCCAAAGACAGAAATAAATTCAAAGAATAATGTAGAAAATGGGAAAAGACAATATTGATTAGGTTACACTCGTCACAGATCAAGTCAAATGGACAAACAACCCCAATCACAGAAGAATACCATCTCAAGTTTCACCCATGCGGTCAAGACCCACCTACAGGACTACAGTGTGTGCTATGCGAAAATGCATGACGAGCCGTATACCAAGAACTCCACAGAAAGTGAGAACTACGATGGAACCTCAGACTCGTACACATGATGAAAAATAGAGTTTGATCCTGAATGCAAACATCATAACGTCATACATGATGCACACAAAAAAATTTATTTATTTATTTATTTATTTTTTATACTTTTATTTTTTTTATTTTAAATTTCAAATGCAAACTTAATACTCAAAATAAAAACTAAAAAAAAAAAACTAACAAACAAAATGCACCACACACACACATTTATCACATACAAGATATGAAATGAATAAGTGCAGATATGATAAATGTATGAATATGCATGAATTCATGATCAGATAGGCAAACAAATACTAACAGCCGTCCAAAGCGACTCAAACCTCATCCCATCTAGTGGTTTCGTAAGTAGATTGGCTAATTGGTTGTCAGTAGAAACATGATCTAAGGAGATAACATGTGTTTCACAGGTTCACGAATAAAATGATGTTGTATGTCAATATGTTTTGTTCGAGAATGTTGAATGGGATTCTTAGTAATATTTATAGCACTGGTATTATCACAGAAAATAATCATGGTCCCTTGATTAATCCCATAATCACTCAGTATCTGCTTTATCCAGAGAAGCTGAGTGCAGTAACTTCCAGCTGCTATGTATTCGGCCTCTGCCATGGATAGGGATATGGAATTTTGTTTCTTACTTAACCAGGCTACTAGATTGCTACCCATATAGAAACAGACCCCAGAAGTACTTTTTCTATCATCTGCATTCCCCGTCCAATCGGCGTCGGAGTAGCCAGCCAAATCAAGATTAGAATTTCTGGAATAGAAAATCCCTAAATCAACAGTACCACTCACATATCTAATGATGCGTCTAACAGAGCTTAAGTGTGATTCTTTGGGATCTACCTGAAATCGAGCACACACTCCAACACTAAAAGCAATGTCAGATCTAGTAGCCGTGAGATAGAAAAGACTACCTATCATGCTTCGATATAGGGAAGGATCTACACTCTTACCTGAAGGATCATGACCTAACTTCAAGCTAGTACTCATAAGTGTCCTAGTATGCTTCTTACTATCTAACTCAAACCGCTTAACTAGATCCTTTACATACTTAGACTGTGAAATAAACAAGCCATCTTCAGTCTGTTTCACCTAAAGTCCAAGGAAATAACTTAACTCACCAACCATACTCATCTCAAATTCTTGCTTCAAACACTCGGCAAACTCATATGCTAGAGACTCAATAGGAGAACCAAAAATGATGTCATCGACATAAATTTGAGCGATAGTGATAGTTTATTCAATGTGTCTAATAAATAAAGTCCTATCAGCACCACCTCGAGAGAAACCATGTTCCTCAAGATATGACGTAAGTCTCTCATACCAAGCTCTAGGAGCTTGTTTCAGACCATAGAGTGCTTTGTGGAGTTTGTAGACATAGTGGGGAAACTTTGGATCAACAAATCCTTTTGGTTGTTCCAGATAGATTTCTTCTTGAAGAAGTCCATTCAAGAAGGCACTTTTAACGTCCATTTGGTGTAACTTGAACCCTAAGGTATAGGCAATAGCAAGCAGAATCCAAATAGACTCAAGTCGTGCAACATGGGCAAAAGTCTCATCAAAATCAATTCCCTCAACTTGAGTATAACCCTGAGCAACTAATCTGGCCTTATTCCTAGTTATAGTACCTTGGTCATTTGTCTTGTTCTTAAAGATCCACTTAGTACCAATAACGTTACAATTCTCAGGTCTGGGTACTAAGATCTACACATTGTTTCTAGCAAATTGATTGTGTTCCTCATGCATTGCATTCACCCAACACTCATCACTAAGGGCCTCTTCGACTTTCTTAGGCTCTACCTGTGAAACATAGCTAGTATATGCTAGATTGTTCAGTACTCTCTTACAAAGCCTCATACCTTCATCCAGACCCCCAATGATATTATCCTTAGGATGATTAGACTTGACCCTAGTTGATGGTTCCTTAGGGATTGTGTCTTGATCTTATGGATGTGTTTCCTTTTCAGGAGTTTCAGGAATTTTAAGAGATGATTCAGGCACAAGCGGTTCAGTAGGATCACTAGACCTTATAAGATTACCATTTCTATCATAATTTTCAACATTCTCCCCCTCACTCACACCATCATCTATCACAACATTGACTAACTCCATCACAGTACGAGTACGTGAGTTATATACTCAGAATGCTCGACTATTTCTAGAATACCCTAAGAAGATTCCTTCGTCACTCTTAGATTCAAACTTACTCAAGTTCTCTCTATCACGCAAAATGTAGCACTTACTCCCAAACACACGAAAGTATTTGACAGTAGGCTTTTTACCCTTTAGAATCTCATATAGAGTCTGATCGGTTTTGGGTCTAAGGTAGACTCTATTGATTATGTGGCATGCAGTATTAACAGCTTCTCCCCAAAAATGTAAGGCTAGCCCCTTGTCATGAAGCATGGCTCTAGCCATGTCCTGAAGAACACGATTCTTCCTTTCAACCACCCCATTTTGTTGAGGAGTGATAGGGGAAGAGAAGTCATGTAGTATCCCTTCATCCATGCAGAAGCTCTCAAGATTGAAATTTTCAAACTCTTTTCCATGATCACTTCGCATTCTGGACACTTTGTGATTGAGTTCATTACTAAGCCATTTACACAAAGATTTTATAAGGTCACATGCATCAGATTTTTCCCTAAGCAATTCTACCCATGTGAACCTCGAGAAATCATCTACCACATCCAGAATATACCGCTTACCTCCTAGACTCTCAGTCCTAGATGGTCCCATTAAATCTATGTGTATCAATTCTAAGGATCTTTTGGTCAACATTTTAGAAGTCTTTTTATGGATTCCTTTAATTTGTTTACCCAGTTGACATGGTCCACACACAACATTTTCACTAGGATCTATTTTAGGCAAACCATCTACCAACTCCTTTTTAGCCAGTTGTACTAGACTCTTATAGTTTAAATGACCCAATCTTTTATGCTAAAGTTCACTCACATCAATTTTTGCACTCCTACACACATAGTTAGAATTAGGTAGGACTCCATAACAGTTATCAGACGTTCTAACCCCTTCAAGGACCACCCCACCGAATAAATCATACACGGTACATCTCTTTTCCACAAAGCTAACCTTAAAATTAGCATCACAAAACTGACTAATACTTAACAAGTTCGACTTTAAACCTTCCACATAAAACACAGTTGAGATCACAGGTAATCCATGTATTTGTACAGTACCTTTGCCAAGAATAGGTGGAGAGCCCCCATCTCCAAAGGTAACCATACCCCCATTGCATTCATCAAGAGTAGTGAATAAAGCCTTGTTACCACACATATGCCTAGAACAAGCACTATCAAGGTACCACATATTGAAATCTTGGGCTTTTAATGCAACATGAGCAACATAGCAATTTACCTAACCTGAAAGTCCAGATAGATCCTCTTTTTTAACCCAAACTTTCTTAGATGACGTGGTACTCCTAGTCAGCCTAGTAAGCATCTCAGTCAAATGACTAACCTGATTAGTTAGAAAACTGACCTGACTTGGAATATTCTGATTTCTACGCTCATTGCCTAACTTATAACATCTAGGCATAGTGTGTCTTAGAGCTCCACAGTAGTGACAGGTGGGAATGAACCTAGGCTTAAAGGTACGTGTCTGTGGGTGTTTGGGCATAAAATTTCTACATGATTGATGACTTTGTTCCCTCGAAACATTCTTATCCTTATTTGGACTGTTGACAGCGTTAGACTTCCTAGAGGCAGAAATGAATACAGTTTTAGATGGACCAGCACCATGTGTATTACCCTCAACATATCCTAGACCTTTTCTATCTCCCGTAGGCTTATTCATTTCCAAAATATCATCCAATTTCTTAGTTCCACTTATGAAAGTCTGAAGATGAGCATTAGATTTCTCCAATTCACTAGTTAATGTCTTAACCTTGTCTTCCAACTTCTCATTGACACATTTTAACTCACTGATACTCTTAAGTGAATTCTGGAGATTACTAGCATGTCTCTCTTTTTCTCTTTCAAGTTCATCAACCTTTTTGAGTAGGGCTTTATTGATCTTTTTGATTTTAAGACTCTCCTTGAAAAGAGTTGATAGGCCTCATGTATGTCTATGTCATCCTCATCCTCATTACTGGAATTATTGTTGTGAAGTTCTTCCTCAACCTTGTCATTCTCTTTATCAAATTCACTCTTAATAGTCAACACAAATGCCATATAGTTCCCTTCATCTTCACTACTAGATGACTCCTGCCTATCACTGGTCTCAGACTCGTTATCAGTAAGTGAAACAACTAAGGCCTTACCCTGCCCTTTTCTTTGATTCTTCTTATAACTAGGGCACTCATTCCTATAGTGACCTATACCTTGACATTCATGGCACCTAACCAAACGTGATATATCACTAGAACTTTTATTGTTAAACCTTTCAGTTTTTTCTTTTGAGAATCTGCTAGGAACTCTACTTTTTCTATCCTGAGGCTTTCTCCTATTCTTGAGAGCCTTTTGAAATTTTTTCACAAAGTAAGCAATTTCATCGTCCCTCAGAGACTCAGTATCGGAAGATTCATCCTCTTTGATGGATTTTAAAGCAATGGATTCATCCTCTTTGATGGATTTTAAAGCAATGGACTTTCCTTTCTTAGGTTATGTGATAGTGAGTTCATAAGTTTGCAAGGATCCTACAAGTTCTTCAATTTTAACTTCATCTAGATCCTTACTTTCCTCAATGGCAGTAACTTTAGGCCTAAATCTCTCGGGCAAGGACCTAAGTACTTTTGTAACAATATTAGACTCGGGAATTTTCTCGCCTAAATTGAAACTAGAATTAACAATATCATTCAATTTTGCATAAAATTCATCAAAGGTTTCGTCATCTTTCATCCACACTTCTTCAAACCTAGAAGCTAGCATTTGTAATTTTGAGTTCTTTACCGTTTTAGTTCCCTCGTGTGTAGTTTCAAGAATATCCCACACCTCTTTAGCAGTTTCACACATTGACACTCTCCTAAGCTCTTCGGGAGACACGGCCATAAACAAGGCATGAAGTCTCTTGCTATTCCAATTACACTCAGCTATCTCGTCCTTAGTCCACAGTGATATATCAGTAAGGTTAACAGTTCCTGATACGATAGTGGAGGGAAATTTCCAGCCATTTTACACACTCAACCAAACATGCTCATCTAAGGACTTAAGAAACGCACGTATTCTAACCTTCTAGTAAGCATAATTACTTCCGTCAAAGTACGGAGGTACAGAAAGTGATTGACCCATCTAGACAACTATGGGTCAGGACTCGAGATTTGGCTCTGATACCACTTGAAAAGGCTATAGTTCGACCTAACCAACACCTAGAGGAGGGGTGAATAGGTGTCTATACGGAATTTAAAAATTTAATTAAGTTATGCAACAAGTCACATAAATTAAACGTTGTCTAGATTCATTCATATGATTTAACTACCTATGTTGAATTGCCGGTTGAATTGAAATTGATAGAAAGCAATAAATAACACAAAAATTGTTGACGGAGAAAATCCAACTGGGTAAAAACTCCGGGCACAAGCCAGTAGAGATTCACTATAGAAGACTCCAACTTACAGTATGCCAGACATGATTGTATCTAATGACACTCTGACCTCCTTACTGTCTCAACCAAAACTGTCCTGGATTCTGCAGATCTGCACCAAAATCCCAGTCTTGTATTTCTTCTATTTCCTGTGAATCAACAAGAACTCCAATTCTTCAATCAACCTTCTTCTCGGATCTTCAATCAACTGATCTTTTGGAGCCACACTTTTTCTCTCTCTAGTGGATCTTTATAATGGAATTGGTTCTTGAAGCTATAGAGTTTTTCTTTTGGAACAATTTGTTAACCTTGAGAGGAATATACAATAACATTATCTTAATCTTGAGTTGCTTCTTGAACAATGTCAGTAATAGAAATTGATCATTGTCAATGAAAATTGAAGGAATTTCAATGTATTCCTCCTCAAAGACAAAGCTTGTAAACTCAACATCCTCAAAAAATTAGACATTTCCTGTCTCAAATATTATCTTAGTTGTGGGATCATAAAACTTGTAACCCCCGAACCTTTCAGAATATCCAATAAAATAGCAACTAATGGTCCTTGCATCCAGTTTGTTTTCATTTGGTTTATGAGGCCTTGCCTCAGCTGGACATCCCCAAATATGTACGTGTTTCAAACTAGGCCTTTTACCCATCCAAAGCTTATAAGGGTTTTATCAGTGGCCTTAGTTGGAACTCTGTTGAGTATATACACTACGATTTTTAATACTTCACCCTAGAGAGATTCTAGCAAGGTAGATTGTCCAATCATACTTCTCACCATATCCTTAAGCGTTCTATTTCGTCTTTCAGCAACACCATTTCTCTAGGAATTTAGCAAATGGTCTTGGACGTTGTTCACCCGAACCGTCATATTTGCCATAGTATTCAACCCTACGATTAGATGTGACATTTTTAATCCTTTTGTTGAGTTGGTTCTCAGCTTCAACTTTATAGTTTTTGAACACATCCGGTGACTATGATTTTTCATGAAAGAGATATATATAGCCATATTTTGAAAAGTCGTTTATGAACGTTATAAAATATTGTTGACCATTCTAAGAACCCGTAAGGAATGGTCCACAAATGTTTGTATCCTTTTATTGGTTTGTTTTCTCTTTATACAATTGACACACAAGTCATAATCTGTGAAGTCAAGAGGATCGAGAATCCCGTCAGACACAAGTCTCTTAACTCTCCTCTTGGAGATGTGACATAATCTCTTATACCACAAGAAGGCAGAATTCTCGCTTTACACTTCGTGTACTTTCATGCAAAAATTCATTAAAAGAAGCAATTGTATCAATTAAATAAAGATTGTTGTAACCTAATAAAGAATCGGAACCAACGAATTTTGAATCATGAAACAAACTAAATTTTCTATTCCCAAATGAACAAGAATAACCAAATTTGTTCAAAGTAGAAATAAAAATCAAATTCAATCTAAAAGACAGCACAATAAATGTTTCATTAAGATCCAAATAAAATTTAGTCTTTAACGATAATCTAAATTTTCCTATTGCATCTACTTCCACCATTTTACTGTTGCTAACATAGACTTATCTTTCACTATCACTTAGTTTTTGGTAACTTAGGCAACCCTATATGGACACACTGATGTGAGTTGTTGCACTAGAATCTATTCACCATGTAGTTAAATTAACTTTAGAACAAACCAAATGAAGAAGAATACATTTCTTGAAATGCCATGCGTGGTGGTTGGTACAGTTCTTCTTATAACCTGCAACTCCATAGAAGAAACTACCACCACCAATTGGTTCTTTATGCTGTTTCTCTTGAAGGTGGTGGCTAAATTAGTACTTTCTGTCTCGTCATACTTCAATCTTTTATTTTCTTGGACACAGTGTGAGATGAACTCATTAATGGATCATGAGTCTTTTTGAAACTTGTAGCTCACCTTGAATTAACTAAAATGTGCCAGAATGGATATCAGAACCAAATGTACTAACAAGTTTTCAGATAAATCCAACTTGAGAGCCATTACTTTTAAAGCAGTATGGTACATTTCCATAATATACTCCTATATGTTTTCTTTCCCTTCATATCTCATTGAGACAAAGTTTGCCAAAAGTGTACTAGTTTCAGCCTTTTCATTTTTGGCAAATCTCTTCTCAAGGTCTTCAAGGAAACCCTTAGCCGTAATCACTTTATTGGACATAGAGCCCAGGAACACTTCTGGAAAGCATGCTTCATGACCATTAAACTTATGTGATTTGATCGTTCCCATTTTTCTATCTCCCTCTTATCATCAGAGGCACTCTTGTCAGTAAGTACAGTAGGTTGATCGACCTGTAAAGCAATAGCCAGGTCCATGACTCCGAGAACAATCATCGCGTTCTCTTGCCATGCCCTGTTAGTGCCATTAAGCATTAGAATTGAATTAATACTAGCAGAGATATTAGTAACAAAACTTGAAATTAAACTTGAGAACAATTAATTAGAATAGTTCACATGAATACCCTTAATATGGAAATAACAATTTCAAATAACGGTAAGGCCCATCACAAGATACCTAGCACAACATTAATATTTAGTTTTTGGAAAGAAATATTGGCTTGTAAGTGGTGCTCTTGGTGCATTGGTCAAACACTTACAATAAAAATATATCAACCAATAAACATTTCTTTGAATTGATTTATTGATCACACATTAAACCAAATAATCACCACATGTTTATCACCATAGGTGCACGTGCAATTTGGTTAAATATTGACATTCCTTTGGGCCGATCAATATTCGTATGAATAACACACACACAAACACTTTTTAATATTCTAAGTTAATTAATTTCCATAAAAGAGGTTGCTTTGGCAACATGTTACCTCAATTAATTCATTTTTGAATATTATACCTTTCAAAATAATCATTTGTACCAAAATTTGAATAAGAAAACCACCAATTTTGCATATTTTATTTATTTGAAACTTTAGGGGCCAATTTGAGCAAATTAGAAACTTTGAGGGCTTTAATTACAAAATTTAGAACTTAACGACCAAAATTAATCAATTTTTAAACTTTAGAGATAAAAGTATTAAACCCAGAACTTTAAAGGCCCAATTTAGATGAACTTTAAACTTTAGGGCTGAAACTTTAAAATTGTAACCCTAACCCTAATATGAAATTGCAAATAAGGACTCAAAATAACATAAATTGCTACTCATCCCTCGTCCCCAAAATTTAAACAAAAATTCCTTTGTGTTGCCCGACGCCCTTTACAGCAACTAGTTGTTGGAATTTTTTTTTAACCTTAAAAATTCGCAATCTAAAATTTCTCAAAATTTTTATCCGAATTACGGAAGAAAATAAGAAAAACATTCGCAAAAGTTTTCAAATTCAAAAAAACTAAATAAAAAATTATTAAATTTGAAAACATTGAAATTATTAGAAGAACTAAATAAATATTCGATTCTCAATGATTCAACATGAAAGTGGTACTGATACCTCTTATAGGAAAATATTGTTACCATCAAAATAGCCAGATCTATCACGTTGGATAATCAAGAACACATGAAACAAAGCGGAAGCATAGTTGAATCAGACATGATTAATTACAACAATTGAATTATGCGATTATGTCTTTCAAATTAACACGCAACACTTTTTTCTCTTATAATGGAACCAGAACAAAATGAGCAATATTTGTGATTTGGGGACCATAATCGTGCTTTATATACCGATTGCTTGCTAACCTAATTGGGCCCATCATGGAATTAGGAACAATGGTGTGGTCTAGGGATGACAATTCGACTTGTCACCTCAGGTTGAAAAAAAGCTCGAGCCAGCTTGACTCGAGGCTCGGGCCGAGCCCCAATTTAGGAGGACGGGCCGAGCCTGAGCAGGCTCGAAAACCTATTTAAAAAAACCTTAAAGTTAAAGTCAGCAGCTGTGCTGCCTTAATAGCTGCTAGCTGCCTAAATAAAAAAAAAGAGCAAAAAAAAAAAAAAAAAAAAAAAAAAAGAAAAAAAAAAAAAAAAAGTGAGCTTGCCTGGCTCGGTCGAGTCGAGCTTAATTTTTTTGATCGAGCAGCAGCTTGGTCCGGCTCGATTCGTTGATATTCCTAGTCTAATCTCTACCCATAAAAATCCATACTTTAATTAGATGCATTAAAGTCCAAAATATTGAAACTTTATAAAATCACTTTAAATGGGCTTAATCAATTTAAGACGAAATTATGCCACATACCTATTTTTATATAAATATTTAAATTATACTTGTCAAATTATTTTTTTACTATAATATAAATACCATTTTTTATAGTAAAAAAGAAACGTTAAAAGTTAAACAAATAATACAAGTATCTTTTATGATGTTAAATTTATTCCATCAACCCCGTCCTTAAATTTTAGACCAACAAACACGTCCTTAATTTATGCCCCCAACAAATACGCCATTAACTTGAGGAAATTAGCACCAAAATCTCTAAAATTATGTCTATTCTTATTCCAAACAAAACACGTCTCTCTCTCTCTCTCTCCTCCCCCCCCCCCAACATCAACTAGAGAGGTCAACTAAACTGAAAGATTGATCTTCTACAGATTTTAAGCGTAGTATAATCAACACAATATCAAACACCAACCATTTCGATTGTTGTTTTCTATTGTTATTACCTATTTATAGATACTACAAAACCGTTGTTCGAATAAAAAAAAAATCAAAATCACATTCTTGAAACTTCTTCAATGGCTCTTGATACAAATACATCTCACATGGGATTAGTATGAGTAGTGACGGCAATAGGTAAGTACCTTTGAAAATTAAGTTTGATGATATATAGCATGTTAAATTACGTATCCCAGACTAGTGAAATCATGTTGTGTTAAATCTTTGATTATTTTCACCATTCTGGGCTACATATTCTTCAATTTGTGGCGAAGTATGATTTTAGAATATGAGGAGGTTATAAATTAAAGTTGAGACGAATACAAATTTTTTTTATTGAAGGTTTTCACCTATGTATATATTGTTCTGACTATGCCAGACATTTATGTAATGTTATCAGATCTGTTAGGAAAATACGTAGTTGGCAAATCTGGGATCAAGGACCAAATTGTCAAAATTGTAAAGTCAAGGACCAAATTGTCAATGTCCAATAGTTCAGGGACTAGAGTTGCAATTAACTAAAGTTTATAGGCTAGGTCTAGGGTTGTGTGGGATGCCTCGAAGATGCAAGCGGCGCCTTGATTTCGCTAGAGTCTCGCCCTGACCTCGCTCGAGCCACAATTGCAGAACTAACTTCGCTGGACTCACGCTGAGCCGTCGCTCGAGCGAAAGGTACGTCGCTCGAGGCTCACCAGTACCTCGCTCGAGCGATCGTGTTACCTAGCCAATTCTAATTTTAAACGCTCGCGAATGTTTGATGCTCCACATTACCATATATCAACCTCTATATATACCAAACGTCCCATTCGTGTTCTAAAATACGAAAATTCACATTGAAAACACTTTGAATATTCTTTCAATTCCTTGGCAACCAAAAATCCAAATCATTCTCTCCAAGGATCAAAAGCCAAAGAAATTCTTCATTGTTCTCATACCAATCCTTGGCTTGTTGAGTAAAAACATTAAATCCATAAACCCCAAAACACCTGTCTCACAACTCCAATTAAACTTCCAGAAGATCATCAGTTTGAAGATCCAGGAAGGATTTGCTTGAAGAGCTGGAGTGCGTGGCGATTCACGGGAGGTAGAAATTATACAAGGCTGGGATTTTGCACGGAACTGCAAAATCCAGGAGAGTCTTGAGTTCATACAGCAAGGAGGTCAGAAAATTGAGAGTGTCAATGATGTCTGGCGTGCTGTAAGTTGGTTTCTACAATAGTGAATCTCTACTGGCTTGTGCCCGGAGTTTTTACCCAGTTGGGTTTCTCCGTCAACATGTTTATTGTGTTTTTACCGCTTTAATTTATTTACTTTCAATGGTAATCCAACATAGGTTGATAAAGCACGTGAATTAATCTGGACAAATTATAATTTGTGTGACTTGTTGCATGAATTATCCAAAAAGTTTTTAATTCCGCAAGAACACCTATTCACCCACCCTCTAGGTGTTAGTTGGGTCGAACGATAGGTTTTTCAAGTGGTATCAGAGCCTAATCTCGAGTCATGACCCATAGTTGTCTAGATGAGTCAATCACTGTCTGTACCTCCATTTTTCGACGGAAGTAATTATGCATATTGGAAGATTAGAATGCGTGCGTTCCTTAAGTCCTTAGATGAGCATGTTTGGATTAGCGTTCAAAATGGTTGGAAACCTCCATCTACTACCGTATCAAGAACAATTAACCTTACTGACATATCACTGTGGACTAAAGATGAATTAGCTGCATGTAATTGGAATAGTAAGGAAATTCATGCATTATTCATGGCTCTATCTCCAGAAGAGTTTAAGAGAGTGTCTATGTGCGAAACTGCTAAAGAGGTTTGGGACATTCTCGAAACTACATATGAGGGAACTAAGATAGTAAATAACTCAAAATTGCAAATGCTAGCCTCTAGGTTTGAAGAAGTGAGGATGAAAGATGATGAAACCTTTGATGAGTTTTACGCTAAACTAAATGATATAGTTAACTCTAGTTTCAACCTAGGTGAGAGAATTCCCGAGACTAAGATTGTGAGAAAAGTACTTAGATCTCTGCCTGAGAGATTTAGACCTAAAGTCACTACCATTGAGGAAAGTAAGGACTTAGATGAAGTTAAGATCGAAGAATTGGTAGGATCCTTGCAAACCTATGAACTCACTATCTCATAACATAAGAAAGGAAAGTCCATAGCCCTAAAATCCATTAAAGAAGATGAATCTTCTGATACTGAGTCACTTAGGGATGAGGAAATCGCATACTTTGTTAAGAAATTTCAAAAAGTCCTCAAGAATAGGAGAAAGCCTCAGGATAGAAAGAGTGGAGCCCCTAGCAGATTCACAAAAGATAAAATTGAGAAAGTTAACAATAAAGGGTCAAGTAAGAAGCCACGTTTGGTTAGATGTCATGAGTGTCAAGGAATAGGTCACTGTAGGAATGAGTGTCCTAGCTATAAGAAAAATCAAAGAAATGGGAAAGATAGGGCCTTAGTTGTCTCACTTACTGATAATGAATCTGAGACCAGTGATAGGTAGAAATCCTCTAGTAGTGATGATGAAGGAAATTATATGGCATTTGTGGCTACTGTTAAGAGTGAATCTGATAAGGAAAGTGACAAGGTTGAGGAAAAACATTCAAACGATAATTCTGGTAATGAGGATGAGGATGAGGATGACATAGACTTACAAGAAGCTTATCAGCTATTGTTTAAGGAGAGTCTTAAAATAAAGAAGGTCAATAAAGCCCTACTTAAAAAGGTTGACGAACTTGAAAGGGAAAAAGAGAAACTGGGTAGTAAGCTTCAGGATTCACTTAAGAGTGGTAGTGAGTTAAAGTGTGTCAATGAGAAATTGGAAGACAAGGTTAAGAGTTTGACTAGTGAATTGGAGAAATCTAATGCTCATCTTCAGACATTCATAAGTGGAACTAATAAATTGGATAACCTGTTGGGAATGAATAAGCCAGTGGGAGATAAGAGAGGTCTAGGATATGTTGAGGGTAATACACATGTTGCTGGACCATCTAAGACTGTCTTTGTGTTTGCCTCTAAGTCTAATGCTGTTAGGAGTCCAAGTAAGGGTAAGAGTGTTCCTAGGGAACAAAGTCATCAATCACGTAGGAACATCAAGACTAGGTACCCACAGACACGTACCTTTGAGCCTAGGTTCATTCCCACCTGTCACCACTGTGGAGCTCTAGGACACACTAGGCCTAGATGTTATAAGTTAGGCAATGAGTGTAGAAATCAAAACATTCCTAGTGAGGTTAGCTTTCTGTCTAATCAGGTTAGTCATTTGACTGAGATGCTTACTAAGCTAACTAAGAGTACTTTGTCATCTAAAAAGGTTTGGGTCAAAAAGGGTGATCTAGGTAGACTTTCAGGTCAAGAAAACTATTTTGTTGCTCATGTTGCTTTAAAAGCTCAAAATTCTAATGTGGTACCTGGATAGTGCATGTTCTAGGCATATGTGTGGTAATAAAGCTCTATTCACTACTCTTGATGAATGTAATGGTGGTATGGTTACCTTTGGAGATGGGGGCTCTGCACCTATTCTTGGCAAAGGTACTGTACAAATGTATGGTTTACCTGTGATCTCTAATGTGCTTTATGTGGAAGGTTTAAAGTCAAATTTGTTAAGCATTAGTCAGATTTGTGATGACGACTTTGAGGTTAGTTTTGTGCAGAAGAGATGTACCGTGTATTATTCATCCGGTGGGGTAGTCTTTGAAGGGGTTAGAACATCTGACAATTGTTATGGGGTATTACCTAATTCTAACTATGTGTGTAGGAGTGCTAAAATTGATGTGAGTGAGCTCTGGCACAAAAGATTAGGTCATTTGAACTATAAGAGTCTAGAGCAGTTGGCTAAGAAAGAATTGATAGATGGGTTGCCTAAGATAGTTCCTAGTGAAAATGTTGTGTGTGGATCATGTCAACTAGGTAAACAACTTAAGGGGAGCCATAAGAAGGCTACTAAAATTCTGACCAAAAGACCCCTGGAGTTGGTACACATGGATTTGATGGGACCTTCTAGGACTGAGAGTTTAGGTGGTAAGCGATACATTCTTGTCGTGGTAGACGACTTCTCGAGGTTTACTTGGATAGAATTGCTTAGGGAAAAATCTGATGCTTGTGACCTCATAAAGTCTCTGTGTAAACGGCTTAGCAATGAACTGAATCTCAAAGTGTCTAGGATGCGTAGTGACCATGGAAAAGAGTTTGAGAACTTTAATCTTGAGAGTTTTTGTATGGACGAAGGGATATTGCATGAGTTCTTTTCCCCTATCACTCCGCAACAAAATGGGGTAGTTGAAAGGAAGAATTGTGTCCTTCAGGACATGGCTAGAGCCATGCTTCATGGCAAGGAATTAGCCCTACACTTTTGGGGAGAAACTATTAACACTGCATGCCACATCATCAATAGAGTCTACCTTAGACCCAAGACTGATCAGACCCCATATGAAATTTTTAAGGGTAAAAAGCCTATTGTTAAGTATTTTTGAGTATTTGGGAGTAAGTGCTACATTTTGCGGGGTAGAGAGAACTTGAGTAAGTTTGAATCAAAGAGTGATGAAGGGATCTTCCTAGGGTACTCTAGGAATAGCCGAGCATTTAGAGTGTATAACTTACGTACCCGTGTGGTGATGGAGTCTATAAATGTTGTGATAGATGATGCTGTGAGTGAGGGGGAGAGTGCTGAAAAATGTGATAAAGATGGTGATCTTTTGAGTTCAAGTGATCCTACTGAGCTACCTGTGCCTGAATCATCTCGTAAGAAACCTGAAACATCTGAAAAGGAAACACTTCCACAAAATCTAGATAAAAATCCTAAGGAACCATCGACTAGGGTTAAGTCTAGTCATCCTAAGGATAATATTATTGGGGATCTAGATGAAGGGATGAGACTTCGTAGGAGAGTACTGAACAATCTAGCGTACACTAGCTATGTTTCTCAGGTAGAGCCTAAGAAAGTTGAAGAGGCCCTTAGTGATGAATGTTGGGTGAATGCGATGCATGAGGAGCTAAATCAATTTGCTAGGAATAATTTGTGGATCTTAGTTCCCAGACCTGAAAATTGTAATGTTATTGGTACCAAGTGGATCTTTAAGAACAAGACAGATGACCAAGGTACTATAACTAGGAATAAGGCGAGATTAGTTGCTCAGGAGTATACTCAAGTTGAGGGGATTGATTTTGATGAGACTTTTGCCCCCGTTGCACGACTTGAGTCTATTAGGATTCTGCTTGCTGTTGCATGTACCTTAGGGTTCAAGTTACATCAAATGGACGTTAAGAGTGCCTTCTTGAATGGACTTCTTCAGGAAGAAGTATATTTGGAACAACCTAAGGGATTTGTTGATCCAAAATTTCCCCACTATGTCTACAAACTTCACAAAACACTCTATGGTTTGAAGCAAGCTCCTAGAGCTTGGTATGAGAGACTTACATCATATCTGGAAGAACATGGGTTCTCTCGAGGTGGTGCAGATAGGACCTTATTCATTAGACATATAGAAATTTTTTTTACCATTGCTCAGATTTATGTCGATGATATCATTTTTAGGTCTCCTCTTGAGTCTTTAGCGTTTGAGTTTGCTGAGTATCTGCAGAGAGAGTTCGAGATGAGTATGGTTAGGGAGTTAAGTTATTTCCTTGGACTTCAGGTACGACAGACAGAGGATGGACTGTTTATCTCACAGTCTAAGTATGCTAAGGATCTCGTTAAGCGATTTGGGTTAGATAGTCAGAAGCATACTAGGACACCGATGAGTACTAGCTTAAAGTTAGGTCGTGATCCTTCTGGTAAGAGTGTAGATCCTTCCCTATATCGTAGCATGATAGGTAGTCTTCTCTATCTCACAGCTACTATGCCTGACATTGCCTTTAGTGTAGGAGTGTGTGCTCGCTTTCAGGCAAATCCAAAAGAGTCACACCTAAGCTCTGTTAGACGCATAATCAGGTATATCAGTGGTACAGTTGATCTAGGGATATTCTATTCTAGGAATTCCAATCTTGATTTGGCTGGATACTCCGACGCCGATTGGGCCGAAAATGCAGATGATAGGAAAAGTACGACTGGGGGTTGTTTTTACATGGGTAGCAATCTCATAGCCTGGCTAAGTAAGAAACAAAATTCAATATCTTTATCCACGGCAGAGGCCGAATACATAGCTGCAGGGAGTTGCTGTACTCAGCTTCTCTGGATGAAACAAATACTTAGTGATTATGGGATTAGTCAATGGACAATGACTGTTTTCTGTGATAATACGAGTGCGATAAATATTTCTAAGAATCCCATTCAGCACTCTCGAACAAAACATATTGACATATGACATCATTTCATTCGAGAGCTTGTTGAATCACATGTTGTCTCTCTTGACCATGTCTCTACTGATAATCAATTGGCTGATCTACTTACGAAACCACTAGATGGGTTGAGGTTTGAGTCGCTTCGAACGGCTGTTGGTGTTAGCTCACCTATTTGATCATGGGTTCTTGCATATTCATGCTTGCATCACATTTGCACCTAGTCACTTCGTACTTTGCATGTGACCTATGTATGTGTGATGCATTTTTGTTTGTTTGTTTCATCTTCATTTGCTGTTTTTGTTTGTGTGTTTAAATGTATGAAAAAAAAAGGAATTTTTCATGTGTGTGCCTTTTATGTCTCGATTCTGGCATTTGCATTTAGAATCTAACTCTATTATTCATCATATGTACGAGTCTGAGGTTCCATCATTGTTCACGTTGTCTGTGGAGTTTTGGATATATGGCTCGTCATTCATCTTTGCACAGCACACACTGTAGTCCTGTATGTGAGTCTTGACCGCTTGGGTGAGACTTGGGATGGTGATCTTCTATACTTAGGATTGTGTGTCTATTTGACTTGATCTGGGACGAGTATCACCTAATCATATTGTCTTTCCCCACGTTTATTGTATTTTGTCGAACGTTTGACTATCTTCGGGGCCTATTTGACTCGAACTATTAAGCCCGAGGGGTTTTTAACCTGGTGCCCTAAGGTCGTCTGACTTGAGAGTCACCGGCCCAACGTTCGTTACGGGGTTCATCTATGTCGCCTAATGAGGATAGCATTGCACTTAAGTTTGTTTATTTAAAAATAAAATAAAATGAGATCATTCAGTTAGGGGGAGTAAAAGTATGACAATCGTATTATTTGATTTGGGTCCTCGTGGTATTGGATTTGATTGTCACTTGGTCGACATACACCTTTGTTTGGTTGTTTTCACGTGTCCTTTCTCACTAATTTAAGGTTTTGAGTCTCGCTTGCATGGACTACGTGGCACTCTTCCCGGTGTTGGTCTGTATACACTTTACTCCATGGTAATTTGATCTTTGTGTGGACTTACGTTTTGTATATATGCTGATTATTGGGTTTGTGACTTTATGCTTATTGTTGGGCTCGATTGCATATTCGGTTACATACTTCGTTTCGTTCCAAATTTCAAAATTTTGAAATTCGGGGTTAATTTTGTAATTTTCTAAGAGTTCTGCCATTTTTAAAAAAAAAAATAAAAAAATTCAAAATTGTGGTGCTATTTTTTAAATTTGAGTTTTCGCTCGAGGATCGTGTGCTGTTCGCTCGAGCGAAAATAACACTGTTGTTTTCGCTCGAGTCTTGCTGTCGTCTCGCTCGAGCGACAGTGTGGGTATTTGAATTCTGATTCTTCATTTCACGCATTATTTTTTCATTTTTCTCCCTAGATGTACATACATTTCTTCTTTTGTGTTGCAATTTCTTCAAATATTCTTGATAATTGATCGATTCGAAGCACTTACACCCGATTTCAACATCAAAATTCCATCTTGAACATCATTTGAGGTAGTTTTTCTTGTTTTTTCTTCTTTTTTTTTTGTGTTTTTGCATTTTCTGCATGTTTGTTCGATTTTGTGAGCATCATTGCTTAATTCTTATGGATTCTGTGCCTCTTGCTTCTCTTTGATTCATGGATTGCCATTTCTCGCACTTTTATTCAAAGTTTAGCTCGCATTGTGTGATTCTTTGTTGGTTATTTTAAGTGTGTTTCTTGTTTTTTCTTCCATGTTTATCGACTTCGTTCTTGCATTCCGTAACTCCGATTTGCATGTGGTTTGTTTCATTTTGAAGAGCATGTTGCCTAGTTTGTGGAGTTGTGCTTGGTTGCGTGGGTGCGTCTCGTGTGTGCTTGGGAATTCGTGCCGAAGTGACGCACGCCACGTGTTCGATGCAATGCCCTAGCTATTTTCTTGTTTCCTTAGGGTTGTTTGGGTATTTTTCTCATTCCATTTTTGCTTCGTTGTGACTTTACGCATATTCTTCGTTGGGTTTCGAGTCGTGATGACTTTGCTCTTAGGTTCAATCGCATTTTTCGATGTATCACTTTTGTACCTCATTTGTGTGCACGGTGTGTCATGACACGTTGCATCGTTTCATGTGCATTTTTCATGTGACTCATTTCTTGCCTCTTTACGTGTGCCAGATGGCCCGTAAGCGATCACGTCCCTCTTCCCAGTCGGCTAGTGGTTCGACCTCTTATAGTCGATCGAGGTTCATTTCTGCTATAGCCCAGGAGGTCTTCACTTCCCAGTTCTCCTTACGCCCCGTTCTCGTGGAGCGTGAGGTAATTTTGTCTGACCTTCCTGTAGATATAGCAGCCATCTTAGTGTCTCGGGGTTGGGGGCCTTTGCTTGTTGGTCTATCACCTCCACCCCCTCTCCTAGTTTAGGAATTCTATGCGAATATCCACGGTATTGACGGGTCGTCCTTTAGGGTATTTTTGCGGGGTCATTCTTTTAGGGTTACACCTTCTGCCGTAGCTCAGGCCTTAGGTATACCAGAGATTACCCATCCTACGTACCCCTATATTTTACCCTCTGCTGTTCCGACCGACTCCCTTGTTCGGTTGACGATTTTGAACACCCCGTCTGTCGGGGGGCGTACGGCGATGGCCACGGGTTCTCTTTCCACTGATCGCCAGGTTTTGTTGCGTATTGTGTGCACAAACCTATGGCCCGTAGCCCATACTTCTTCCTTACCCCGCCCTCTTTCTCTATGCCCTCCTCCGCAGGGACTCGATTGACCTACCCAGCTTTGTTTGCCAGCAGATTCTGGCTTCGTTTCGTACTCCGGGGGGTCGGATGGGGTTACCTTATGCCTGCTTGATTCATAGGGTTGCTTTATTTTTGGATGCTTCATTCCCCGAGGGTTCGACTTGTCGTATAGGACGTTCGATTGGACAGCAGACTATTCATCAGAGTCGTTCCCATGTTCCGTCTTCTTCTTCTTCTGCTCAGGCTACAGTGGCGGCTGCAGCTGTTGATGCTTTTGATTGTTCCGAGCCCCTCGATCCTATTTTTGATATACTTACTGGGGGTTCTCGGGTATTCCTTCCATCTCGTCCCGCTCCTCCTTTGGCTATTCCGCTCAGCTCCTCCTGTCCTTCGACATCTACTTCTGTTCCTGGGGTGGCTACGTTGTCCGTTGACCCCATGGTGCCGCTTCTGGGTCAGATATCTACATTGATCGAGCAGCAGGCTCGTATGATAGCTGAGATCATGCAGTTACGTGCTGCTTCGGAGCGTCAGTCAACCGAGATGTCTACGTTTCACCGTGCTCTTGCTGTCTGTCAGCGTCAGTTGCGCTGGATTCGAGATCATTTGGAGGAGAGCACGAGTGCTGAGAGTGGTTCTGATTCTTCTAGTGCTGGAGATGCTGCTTCTTAGTTCGGTTTGTTGCTTTAGCTTTTCTTTGGCCCTTTGTGACAAAAAGGGGGAGTAGATTGATTGAGTTGATATGGAGTAGATTGCATAGATATTGGAGCAAATAATTATTTTTTGATAACTGTGATATAAAGTTGATGTATATATGTCATTTTATAACTAGATTAAGTTTTTAATGTTTTGGCAATCTTAATGTCTGTTTTTGGTGTTTTAGACATACATTATTATTGCTTCTTAATCTGGTTAATGATATATAATTTATATCTTGTCTATATTTACTGTTTCCATTTCACATGCTTTTTCACGTAGTATTTGAGTTTTGTTTTTCAGGAAACAGGTTCAACAAGATATTGCTGATGTGATAGAATAGATTGGTAGTTTGGAGTCAATTTGTTTTTTATCCTTGACTGTCAAATGTGTTTTTGTCACAGAATGCCAAAGAGGGAGTTTGTTAGGAAAATATGTAATTGGCAAATCTGTGACCAAGGACCAAATTGTCAAAATTGTAAAGTCAAGGACCAAATTGTCAATGTCCAATAGTTCAGGGACTAGAGTTGAAATTAACTAAAGTTTATAGGCTAGGTCTAGGGTTGTGTGGGATGCCTCGAAGATGCAAGCGGCGCTTTGATTTCGCTAGAGTCTCGCCCTGACCTCGCTCGAGCCACAATTGCAGAACCAACTTCGCTGGACTCACGCTGAGCCGTCGCTCGAGCGAAAGGTACGTCGCTCGAGGCTCGCCAGTACCTCGCTCGAGTGACCGTGTTACCTAGCCAATTCTAATTTTAAACGCTCGCGAATGTTTGACGCTCCACATTACCATATATCAACCTCTATATATACCAAATGTCCCATTCGTGTTCTAAAACCCGAAAATTCACATTGAAAACACTTTGAATATTCTTTCAATTCCTTGGCAACCAAAAATCCAAATCATTCTCTCCAAGGATCAAAAGCCAAAAAAATCCTTCATTGTTCTCATACCGATCCTTGGCTTGTTGAGTAAAAACATCAAATCCATAAACCCCAAAACACCTGTCTCACAACTCTAATTAAACTTCTAGAAGATCATCAGTTTGAAGATCCGGGAAGGATTTGCTTGAAGAGCTGGAGTGCGTGGCGATTCACGGGAGGTAGGAATTATACAAGGCTGGGATTTAGCACGGATCTGCAAAATCCAGGAGGGTCTTGAGTTCATACAGCAAGGAGGTCAGAAAATTGAGAGTGTCAATGATGTCTGGCGTGCTGTAAGTTGGTTTCTACAATAGTGAATCTCTACTGACTTGTGCCCGGAGTTTTTACCCAGTTGGGTTTCTCCGTCAACATGTTTATTGTGTTTTTACTGCTTTAATTTATTTACTTGTCAATGGTAATACAACATAGGTAGATAAAGCACGTGAATTAATCTGGACAAATTATAATTTGTGTGACTTGTTGCATGAATTATTCAAAAAGTTTTTAATTCCGCAAGAACACCTATTCCCCCCCCCCCCCTCTAGGTGTTAGTTAGGTCGAACGATAGGTTTTTCAAGATCTAATGCAGAATATAGTAACTTAAGAACCATGTAATGTAATTGACACATGCACCATGAATATGGAAATCCATTGTCCTGCTATGGACTGCTTATCAGATTTTGATTTAGCATTGGATGTTGTTTGTCTATTTATATGGCAATGATTCTATTATATATCCAATCTCTAACGTGAATTTTAATCAACTTGTTCAAGCATGATTGCGGATTGTTTGTGATAAAGTTTGTTGAATACATAATAAATGGAGAAGGGATGGAATGGGACATTCCTTCAATTCAAAAAAAAAAAAAAAAAAAAAAATAAAAAAAAAAAAAAAAAAAAAAAAAAAAATTCAGACATAAAATCATATGGCACGAATTTTGGTCTTGTACATCGTAGCGTTAGGCGTATAGGAATATGAAGGGTTTGATGATTTAATTGGTTATGTATAGCTCTCTAGATTTCTGAACTTCATTTTGACTTTATTTCGGCAGCCATAGTGTGGTTCTAAGCTGCTTCATTTTCACTCTAGATTGCATTGCTTTTGCGTTGTTCAAACATGCTATTTTGCATGGTGTCCTTTTTCAAATGATTTACATGTCAGATCCATACTTGTAAAAAAAAAAAAAAAAAAAAAAAAAAAAGAGGAAGAAAGAAAAAAGATAGATTTAGAACACATATACGTATAATAGAAGCCTTAATCATATGTATATTTCATCTTGAGATTAGCTCGTATATATTTTTCATTTTAATTGAAGGTGAGACATGCACAAACGATGATGAATTTAAGACATTTATACGAGAAATGCATTAAATGGTGATGGAAATTTCGACAAATCAGACATAAAACAATGGAATAAAAGTGAACTAATTTGCATTTTATGAAATGCAACAAGTATTTTCATATACGCAAGTGGTCGCCTCTTATTCAACACTCAACATTGTCCAGAGAAGTATACATATTACGATACCAATCTACGATATGTTAGTCGATTAATTGATAATATACACGATCAAAAAAATTGGAAATGTTTATTAAGAAACCTACAAAAATGATAAGAGTTAACACTTGCCGGAAATGAATTAGGAGATCATAGACGATAAAATCTCTTAAAATTAATATACAATTGATTTATATTTTGAGGCAAAAAAAATCTCAAAAATCATTTTATATCGAAGTAAATAAAAAAATTATATTAACAAATTATTATGATGGGTTTATATAGCGTGTTCTAAATAGTTACTCTAATATTTTTTATAATTGATACCGCATCTTTGGCTGATTGGATCATATCCAAAAATGAGGTACTCTACCAATTTGGCATGAGTATAGAATTTCATTTTAGGTGAAGACTTTGAGATTGTCAACCAACTACAAGTTATTTTATTCTCATCATATATTTATATTTAATTAACTGAATCATTTTCAAGCTGAGATATTTTGCCAAAAAAAAAAAAAAAAGTTATTCAAAGATTTATTATAAAGCAATCATAAATACTCAGTCTTGATTTATTCAGTCATCACTTATTATTCACATTTGATTAAAATATATACATATATGTTGAATTATGCAGTTGCTTAATTTATCTATAAATATGCATCTTCTCACTTGTATATTATCACAAACACTTGAAATTTAGAGTGCATAGAGATGGTTAAACTCAACAAGACTACTTTTCTTGCTCTCCTCTTCTGCTTCCTCATTATTGCAGCCTACGGTAGGTAGTTTTGCGCTCCATGAGCAGATAATTCAATTTCTATTACTGGAAAACATTGTCATGTTCAGTACATAGGACTGAACAAGATTTGTTGAGAGAACCACTTCTTCTTTTATATATATATATATATATGACTGAACAAGATTTGTTGAGAGAACCACTTCTTCTTTTATATATATATATATCACATTCAATCAAGATTTGTCGAATGTAACAATATATGTCCTCACTTTATTCATTATTTTGCAATGCACCATGCTTATGATTATCATTAGAAAATAACCGGAGACAGTTAATTACCTTATTCATTATTTTTCATAGTTTTTCTTGACACCTTTCCACCCACGAAAAAAATTAAAATTCCTATGAGCGAATTTTTGCTTGTTTTTCATTTTTCTTAACATGATAAGAACTTACAGAATATATACATTTGAGTAAGATTAATGCCTACCATAAAAGAAGTGTTCTTAAAAAGTAAAATAAAATGACGTAAATTTATCGAATAACTGATACTTTTTATCTTTCCTGATCCAATTTTTACACAGAGATGCAATTGGGGGAGGCAAAACCTTGCACAAAACTTAGCAAAGGATGGCGTGGGTTGTGTGCTCCTCATAAATGCAGCAGTTACTGTATTCACCACGAGGGAGCTTACCATGGTGCTTGTCTAAAAAATCACCATAGTAAGCATTATGGTTGCTACTGCTACTACCGTCATTGCTAATCAATGAATTTATATGTACTTGTTGGAGGTCATGCCTTGTGCCCGTCTACAATTTCGTACTGTGTTTATGTTTCCAATAATATTGCAATCCTCGAGTGCTTTCGTTTAGAAAAGTAAAAGCTGCCTGTGTGAGCTCTTGCAGCTGGTGGTGTCACTTGTGTCCACTAGTTCGTGTTACTTTTGTTGTACTTGTATTACCTAAATATTGAAGATTGTAAGTTTCTTTTAGTCTGTTTATTGATCAAAATATTAAGTGAGGATGTGTTAAAGATAGGATTTAAATAAATAAATGTGTCCACTCATTGAACATAAAATTTTATATGAAGTGGTAGCCTTGGTGTTGAATGATCTTAAAAATATCTATCTTATTAATAAGATCGCCTTGACAGTGGTTATATGTTCCAAATCAAATATCAAATCAAAAGTTTGGATATTCGTTCAAAACTTTGAATATCCAACGGCAAATAACCTCATCTTCTACTTGAAAATCAAGATCACACAACTTTCATAAATATTAAATTTCTCATAATACGTTCTGCAAAATGAATATATAAGTCATTGTGATCAACATGGTACGACGCAGTCCATGAATTCATAGTGGGAAACTATGATCTATTCAAACTTTCAATTTGGTATTTTCACAGTCAACATTATTATATGTTATTCCTTGTATGATCACTTTCATGACTTGTTCATAGCACTCTTGTGTACGTTAATTCATACCCTTTTCTCTTGAATTATCCTACCAAATTTGGAAAAAAAAGAAGCAAAGATTTCTTTTCATCCTATCCTTCAGAATGAAAGAGGTAACTTAAGATTGACTTGCTTTTCACATATATTATAGGGGATTTATGTTCAAACCATGGTTACAAGATCGAAAAATCTAATGTCACCTCTTCGTGTGTGTGTGTACATTGCATTTTTCCTTCTATATACATTGCATTTACTAATTATTATAGTAATAGGAAGTATTTCAAAGAATTTTTCGTCGTCAATCTCAAAAATCATTTTATATCGAAGTAAATAAAAAAATTATATTAACAAATTATTATGATGGGTTTATAGCGTGTTCTAAATAGTCACTCTAATATTTTTTATAATTGATACCGCATCTTTGGCTGATTGGATCATATCCAAAAACGAGGTACTCTACCAATTTGGCATGAGTATAGAATTTCATTTTAGGTGAAGACTTTGAGATTGTCAACCAACTACAAGTTATTTTATTCTCATCATATATTTATATTTAATTAACTGAATCATTTTCAAGCTGAGATATTTTGCAAAAAAAA
>NC_036253.1:3838178-3891072 GCF_002742605.1 Olea europaea var. sylvestris | reverse complement strand
ACCTTATTCATTATTTTTCATAGTTTTTCTTGACACCTTTCCACCCACGAAAAAAATTAAAATTCCTATGAGCGAATTTTTGCTTGTTTTTCATTTTTCTTAACATGATAAGAACTTACAGAATATATACATTTGAGTAAGATTAATGCCTACCATAAAAGAAGTGTTCTTAAAAAGTAAAATAAAATGACGTAAATTTATCGAATAACTGATACTTTTTATCTTTCCTGATCCAATTTTTACACAGAGATGCAATTGGGGGAGGCAAAACCTTGCACAAAACTTAGCAAAGGATGGCGTGGGTTGTGTGCTCCTCATAAATGCAGCAGTTACTGTATTCACCACGAGGGAGCTTACCATGGTGCTTGTCTAAAAAATCACCATAGTAAGCATTATGGTTGCTACTGCTACTACCGTCATTGCTAATCAATGAATTTATATGTACTTGTTGGAGGTCATGCCTTGTGCCCGTCTACAATTTCGTACTGTGTTTATGTTTCCAATAATATTGCAATCCTCGAGTGCTTTCGTTTAGAAAAGTAAAAGCTGCCTGTGTGAGCTCTTGCAGCTGGTGGTGTCACTTGTGTCCACTAGTTCGTGTTACTTTTGTTGTACTTGTATTACCTAAATATTGAAGATTGTAAGTTTCTTTTAGTCTGTTTATTGATCAAAATATTAAGTGAGGATGTGTTAAAGATAGGATTTAAATAAATAAATGTGTCCACTCATTGAACATAAAATTTTATATGAAGTGGTTCAACATGACATTAGAGTAAGTAAATTAAACATAAAATTGATTTAACTTAAATCATAATTGGTAGCAAGACAATTGTTGGTACTAAAACCTCATTAATTAAGCAATATCTCAATTATTCATTTTGATGAGAATACACCAGTCAGTCAAAACTTTCTATAGGTAGTTTTACACACAGTTCTAACTGGGGTAACTTAACAAATATGTGTTCTACAAGATATAATCGATTGCGAAATTAAATAAAGAAGAACACCAGATATAATGTGGCAAGCCCCTAAGGAAAACATCCAAGGGCTCCCAAGCCATAGGTAAAATAATCAACTATCAAAGACTTTCATGACTTGTTCATAGCACTCTTGTGTACGTTAATTCATACCCTTTTCTCTTGAATTATCCTACCAAATTTGGAAAAAATAAAAACAAAAATAAAAAAATAAAAACAAAAACAAAAAAACAAAGATTTCTTTCATCCTATCCTTCAGAATGAAAAAGGTAACTTAAAATTGACTTGCTTTTCACATATATTATAGGGGATTTATGTTCGAACCATGGTTAAAAGATCGAAAAGTCTAATGTCTCCTCTTCATAAATGTGTGTGTGTACATTGCATTTACTAATTATTATAGTAATAGGAAGTATTTCAAAGAAATTTTCCATCATGTCAATCTCAAAAATCATTTTATATCGAAGTAAATAAAAAAATTATATTAACAAATTATTATGATGGGTTTATATAGCGTGTTCTAAATAGTTACTCTAATATTTTTTATAATTGATACCGCATCTTTGGCTGATTGGATCATATCCAAAAATGAGGTACTCTACCAATTTGGCATGAGTATAGAATTTCATTTTAGGTGAAGACTTTGAGATTGTCAACCAACTACAAGTTATTTTATTCTCATCATATATTTATATTTAATTAACTGAATCATTTTCAAGCTGAGATATTTTGCCAAAAAAAAAAAAAAAAGTTATTCAAAGATTTATTATAAAGCAATCATAAATACTCAGTCTTGATTTATTCAGTCATCACTTATTATTCACATTTGATTAAAATATATACATATATGTTGAATTATGCAGTTGCTTAGTTTATCTATAAATATGCATCTTCTCACTTGTATATTATCACAAACACTTGAAATTTAGAGTGCATAGAGATGGTTAAACTCAACAAGACTACTTTTCTTGCTCTCCTCTTCTGCTTCCTCATTATTGCAGCCTACGGTAGGTAGTTTTGCGCTCCATGAGCAGATAATTCAATTTCTATTACTGGAAAACATTGTCATGTTCAGTACATAGGACTGAACAAGATTTGTTGAGAGAACCACTTCTTCTTTTATATATATATATATATATGACTGAACAAGATTTGTTGAGAGAACCACTTCTTCTTTTATATATATATATATATATGACTGAACAAGATTTGTTGAGAGAACCACTTCTTCTTTTATATATATATATATATATGACTGAACAAGATTTGTTGAGAGAACCACTTCTTCTTTTATATATATATATATATATGACTGAACAAGATTTGTTGAGAGAACCACTTCTTCTTTTATATATATATATATCACATTCAATCAAGATTTGTCGAATGTAACAATATATGTCCTCACTTTATTCATTATTTTGCAATGCACCATGCTTATGATTATCATTAGAAAATAACCGGAGACAGTTAATCACCTTATTCATTATTTTTCATAGTTTTTCTTGACACCTTTCCACCCACGAAAAAAATTAAAATTCCTATGAGCGAATTTTTGCTTGTTTTTCATTTTTCTTAACATGATAAGAACTTACAGAATATATACATTTGAGTAAGATTAAGAAGTGCTCTTAAAAAGTAAAATAAAATGACGTAAATTTATCGAATAACTGATACTTTTTATCTTTCCTGATCCAATTTTTACACAGAGATGCAATTGGGGGAGGCAAAACCTTGCACAAAACTTAGCAAAGGATGGCGTGGGTTGTGTGCTCCTCATAAATGCAGCAGTTACTGTATTCACCACGAGGGAGCTTACCATGGTGCTTGTCTAAAAAATCACCATAGTAAGCATTATGGTTGCTACTGCTACTACCGTCATTGCTAATCAATGAATTTATATGTACTTGTTGGAGGTCATGCCTTGTGCCCGTCTACAATTTCGTACTGTGTTTATGTTTCCAATAATATTGCAATCCTCGAGTGCTTTCGTTTAGAAAAGTAAAAGCTGCCTGTGTGAGCTCTTGCAGCTGGTGGTGTCACTTGTGTCCACTAGTTCGTGTTACTTTTGTTGTACTTGTATTACCTAAATATTGAAGATTGTAAGTTTCTTTTAGTCTGTTTATTGATCAAAATATTAAGTGAGGATGTGTTAAAGATAGGATTTAAATAAATAAATGTGTCCACTCATTGAACATAAAATTTTATATGAAGTGGTTCAACATGACATTAGAGTAAGTAAATTAAACATAAAATTGATTTAACTTAAATCATAATTGGTAGCAAGACAATTGTTGGTACTAAAACCTCATTAATTAAGCAATATCTCAATTATTCATTTTGATGAGAATACACCAGTCAGTCAAAACTTTCTATAGGTAGTTTTACACACAGTTCTAACTGGGGTAACTTAACAAATATGTGTTCTACAAGATATAATCGATTGCGAAATTAAATAAAGAAGAACACCAGATATAATGTGGCAAGCCCCTAAGGAAAACATCCAAGGGCTCCCAAGCCATAGGTAAAATAATCAACTATCAAAGAATAAAAAAAATATAATAGCTTTAGTTTAGTAATTTCGCAAAATTAACTAAAACAATCAAAAGCAAATAAAGAACAACTCCCTCGTTTTCTTATTCTTTTTGACTAGTCGAAGAAGTGGAATTAAACCTTTTCGGTCTTGACTTTATTGCAACTTCATTATTTTATTCGGTAGCAACAAGTCCTTGGATTAAGATTCACCAATCTTAACTCACGCCAAGTAGCCTGATCTTTGAGTAAGGCTATATCATTGTCGTACAAGTGTGTAATCTTCAATTAGGGTTGAAGAGCGGAATTTTTTTTTTTTTTTTCTGGAGATACTTCACTGGAATATCAGTGAATCATAACTCATTGTAGAAGGTGACTTGCTGCTGCAGGTTTGTCAAACATATACAAATTTTTCTCAAAGCCTCTCAACATTCCTTAGTGATTCTTTTTACTTATGTAAATACCCCTCCAAGGCACGAATGTGTCTTACCTAAAATATAGATGTTTTGTACGTTAACAATAATGTAAAATATGTTTGATATGGTTAATAATTAAATTAAGGAAAATTTTAATTTGTTAAAATAATTTTTCCTTCTTTTAATAAATTGACCAATCAAATCAATACAAAAAGGAGTGAGTGTGTGTGTGTGTGTGGGGTGACAAGATTGATAATATAAACTTCTCTCTTTCATTAAGATTTACCAACCTCGTGAATTCTTTGTTTGAAATTTTCATGCTGGAGTTGTACAGACACGTCAAGATTACTAAAAATCACATTTTCATCCATATGAAAAGTTACCTATGCACGACATCTGTTGCTACCTTGGGAACCAGCAACGAATGAGTAACATATATGATGTTAACATTCACCAACAAACTCAAAGATAGAAATTTTGTTGGAGAAGGTCAATAGAATTCACCTACGCAAATTTTGTAGGTGAATCTGTTTGCAAATTGCATGTCAGTCACCTTCTAAACATTCATTAAAAAAATAATTTATTATTCATTCATTCTGTTGGGAAATTATCGCCATCGGGGAAATTGGAGAAGAAACAACATAGAAGTGATATTAAGAAGATGACATAAATGTAAAGAACAAACCGAAATTGAAAGGCTCAAACACGACATTATATCGTTGTCTTCAAACGATATTTGCCCCCTCTTGGTAACAATTTTGGTGCTTAAAGGGTCTCGTGGCAAATGGTTCGAAGGATTGATCAAGCTTTGTTGTAGAAAAATACAAAAGCACAAATATTTCTCTACCCGAACTTGAAGAACACATAGAGAATGTATGAATATGAAAGAAGAATGTGGAATGAAGTTAATAAGATTCATATGTTGCAATTTGATTTCAATTGTTTGTATTGATCATCTCATCACCTGCTTATAGGTTCGAGTCAATACCTCACGAATTGGTGCCAAATCATTATGAAAAGTTGCAATGTTTCCTCCAAACAATCGCCAGAATTCATATAAAATCGATCTCCAACAGTCACTAAATTAGAACCATGCGACCGCATGGTGTAATGCCATGTGGTCGCATGGTTTATGCTAACGCAGACCTCCAAGTTTCTGGCTATGGAAATAAGCCATGCGGTCGCATAGGCCAAAGTATTGGCTCCCATCTCCTCTTTCGTTCCATACTTGTGTTTATTGATTTATTGAACAACATTTTTCCATCAATCCCCCACTTGTTCAAAATTCAATAAACTCTCATATTCAAAGTATACGATATCCATGCATAAGGATTAGATATCTTTCGATTTGAATCTAACATAGTGTAATCCAAACAAAGTAAAGTCGGAATCAAAGGTAGTCATAGTTTTGAACTAATTATTCCATGTGACAATACTGGTAAGAACACATACATGAGTACCATATTTTCTCAAGTTCCTCAACTCGCTTAGCGCTTTTATAACTTTGCGCTCATCCTATTCAACAAACTTTTAAGAGAGAAACTCCAACTCTCAATTAAGACAGTACCACCTCAAAGTTTGTTTAGGTGAAGTTCTTCCAATCCCTTTGTTACTTTTAAAGGTACTTGTGTTTTAGCACTGAACTTCATTAAGAGCTTAAAGCTCAACTCTCATTTCAGTAACAACCAGCATTATTTTAATTAGGATAGGATTATTGCGAATTTTAATAATGCTGCAACTATCCACATATCGAATGACTTGTTGTTATCCTTTGAACTCGTGGATTACCTTTTGAGTAAACGACAGGTAAGGTTAACGTCCTTGGTGGATCTTTATAAATTAGGAGTTTCAACCTCATCCTTCTCAAAATATATGCCACTAAATTTTTTTTAGTGGTCTAGTTAAAGGATCCACAAAATTCTCTTCGGAAATTATTCCATCTTTGATAATTTCCTTGTGACGTCACCTTTAAGACTAATGTCCTTACTTTTCATTTCATGTGACATAGTATCTTATCAAAATATAGCTAGCCAATGATCGATTCATTTGATAGACACAACTAGTCACCACCAAGAATTCTCTTTTTATGAAACCACAAGCTTCGCTTTATTTAAAGCTTTATAGATTTTTTAAAACAATGTTGGATGATTTCCATCAAATCATTACACTAGTCAATTACTTTTATTGTGGATTTCATGCTTGGGTATTTGGTATTCTCTTCATTGAATTATTAAATGATCTTAAATGAATATTCTTTAAATATTCCATTGATTTTGCAAGCGCCATAATTGGCCTTTACCCATTTCATCCATTTAAGACTTAGTGTATTTCATCCTTATAATTATATATAAGGGTTTTCTACATTTTCTCCTTCATTGATATATTTCTACGATTAAAAGGTTTAGGGAACTTTTAACTTTTATGTTAAATTACCCCCACAATTCCTCAATTAGGAATTTATACGCAATCTTGTGATATTGCATTCACATTTTGAACTTCTCTTATAAATTCACAAGCATTAAAGTTAACCCCCACATTTGGGATTACTTTAGAATTTATCGACATGATAACCCCCACATTTGGGATTTTACTTAAACATGGGGTTCATTAAACTCACTCATAGTTCAATTTACTTTGACGACATTTGTAAAAGTTTAAATACATTCAGATAGTGGTTGTTAAGTCACAATGACCTCCAATCCAACTATCTTTAGTTTTGATTACACATTTGCTCAAGGTCATCTTATAGACCATTAATGTTTTTCAAGCATAACCAACTCAATTGGTTCCACAATTAAAGTCAAATTCGTCAATGAATAAGACCAAACAACTTGTTTCACAAGATTTACTACTTCTCCAAACATAAGTGACTTATCGCTTTTTGACATAAGATAATATCGTATCATATCAAACTATGATGTACATGTTCACCTTATTCACATTTGGACAAAATCACGTTTGGTCACAATCATATGCAAACTTAAATTTTGCTCTATAAGATGTTTCCATGTCACAATAATTTTGCAAGCACTTTCTACTAGAACAAGTCACAAATTTGTCATGCTTTATGCAAATATAGATGGCATAAAGTCATCTCATTTAATTCCATAAGATTAAATGAGGTTATCATTAACCCAATTTATTGTGAGTTTAACAAGACATGAAATCAACCAACTTATTTGCCATATTCAAACTTTTCCAAATTTGAATGAAAAGCCAACTTTAGGCACAAATTGTGCTCTACAAAGTATTTCTCCGAGCCATGCAAATACTTTAAACAAGTATACAATGGTCTAGAAATCATTCATAATTACGTAGCAATACAAAACTCAATTCGAATAAGTTTGTTTCTTAATTTTTTTTTTATTTGAAGCAGTATAAACATGGAAGAATGATTGGTTGGCATCTCAAATTCATATTCACATTCAATAATACAACGGACTAATTTAAACGGATTATATATATATTGAACTGACAACTTCCCATAAAGACAACGCAAAATTAAAGTCGAGTAGATCCCGTTTCCACCATAATTGCATGAATATATATATATATAAACTGAGAACCCAACATGCATCCAGACAAATTATGTCAATTCAATGTTGTATTACGGCATGCATACAGATTTGGAATAATGTGATCTGGTCATCAAATGGTTTCTGCCTTTTTTCATATTTCCACTTTCATGAATATTTTTTAAGAATGCATGCAACTATTTATGCGCAATCGAAATTCATATTACATCGATAATATGCATATTATATTCACAAACATACCTTTTCCATGTGCGAGGATCAAACATAATTTCGACTTACCAAAGTGGAGTTTGAGAAGGCGAAATGATAATTATGAGTCCGAAATCATGAATCTGGACTCATTGTTTTCCAGTCTTGAATAAAAGCATGTCTTTCCTCATATCTAATCTTCCTGTAAGTTAGTGCCATCGAATGATTCCACATGAACATAATCTCAAATCTTGACCATAGTGGTTTCGTTTTCCATCACAAAATATCGTTTGAGATTGTTGGGAAATTATCGCCATCGGGTAAATTGGAGAAGCAACAGCATAGAAGTATTATCAAGAAGATGAAATAAACGTAAAGAACAAACTGAAATTGAAAGGCTCAAACACGATATTATATCGTTGTCCTCAAATGATATTTGCCTCATTTTGGTAACAATTTTGGTGCCTAAAGGGTCTCGCGGCAAACAGTTCGAAGGATTGATCAAGCCTTAGTGTAGAAAAATACAAAAGCACAAATATTTCTCTTCCCGAACTTGAAGAACACATAGGGAATGTATGAATATGAAAGAAGAAAGAAATTTTTCTTTCTTATGGAATGAAGTTAATAAGATTCCCGTGTTGCTCTTTGATTTCAATTGTTTGTATTGATCATCTCATCACCTATTTATAGGTTTGAGTCAATACCTCACGAATTGGTGCCAAATCATTATGAAAAGTTGCAATGTTTCCTCCAAAAAACTGTCGGAATTCATATAAAATCGACCTCCAACAGTCACTAAATTACAACCATGCGACCCCATAGAGTAATACCATGCGGTCGCATGGTTTATGCTAACGCCGGCCTCCAAGTTTCTGGCTATGGCAACAGGCCATGCAGTCGCATAGGCCAAAGTATTGGCTCCCATCTCTTCTTTCGTTCCACACTTGTGTTTATTGATTTATTAAACAACATTTTTCCATCACATTCTCCTACTGATAATAGAGACAAAATACATGAAATCGTATGGTGTATGCTCAGGGAATTAAATATTCAAACATTCGAGTTGAGTTTTGACATATTTTTTAATCATTATCAGAATGTTCTTAGTTCGTATATTGATTATTATTAAAACATTTTCGTTCTTTTTGATATTTGAGCTATTAGAATGTTTTTTAATAAAAATTCAACCATTTTCCATTTTTCATAAAATGTATAACTCTTCATCGATGAATTATCCTTAGGTGAAAATGTCTCCAAGAGTTATGTTCATCACCAACAGAATGATCGTTGTTGATAGATGCATACATCACCCATAAATTTTTTTGTAGGTGACGCTTGGTTGACATTACTTGGCTTTACATATGGATATTCTTAGTTGATGTTTGATTGATTAGTTTGTTGGTTGTCTCTAGGCACTAAAAATTGGTAGCCGGTGTTAATGTAACAGAAACAGAAATCATCACACATTGGCCACACACGTTGGCAGAGCAGCTTGCTGATCTCTTGGCACACATCTTGGCATGAATCTCGGTGTTAATCATGCACCTATAATAGTCTAACTTTAATTACATTGACTATTTCATTCTCTTTGTAATCCTGTGCACTTATCCATTGTCCTTTTTTTTTTTTATCAGAATCTACAAAACTGATATAAATATACATTCATTTGCTAGTCTTGGTATCAATTGAACCAAGCCTTTCACGAATCTTTCTTGGTTTCAGAGCCTTCTTTTGCTCATGCTTGATCCTAAAGCAAATGGCCTCTTCAAACAGCACCACTCCTATTGTTTTCAAGGCACCAAACATCTCTCAATTCATTTTGGTGAAAATGGATGGTGGAAACTATTTGAATTGGACATCTCAGTGTGTTCCTGCATTGAGAAGTCATGATTTCCTGGGCTTCGTGCATGGATCTAAACCGTGCCCAGAAAATTACTTACTTGATGATTAGAACAAGCCAACAATGGAAATCAATCCTGCCTTCTTGCTTTGGCACAAGAAGGATCTATTTGTTCTTGGACTTCTCAACTCCACACTTACATACCAAGTTTTACCATCTGCATATGGTTTAAACTCTGCTAAGCAAGTTTGGATAGCCTTAGCCAACAAATACGTGTCTCAAGCATATTCTAGAGTTAGCACCCTTAAACGACAACTACAAAGTTTACACAAAGGAGGGAAGAATGCACTGAGTTCTTGAATAGTGCAAAGATATGTGCAAAACATCTTGCTGCCATCGGAAAACCTGTAGATGAGGATGATCTGATCTCTTATACTATAGGAGGTTTGAATCCGTCCTTCAACGCTTTTATTGCCTCTTGTTCGTTTTCTCTACAGAAAAATACAATAAGTTTTGATTAGTTTCAATCTGAACTACTATCATATAAGACTCTTCTTGAAAATCAAAATCAGCATGCTGTCATGGCGAACCAGAATTTTGCAATGCTTGCTACCTCCATAAATCATTCTCACAATGGTCCAATGAGGCCAAAGAATTATAGCTTTTCTCCTAATTGCAAGCAATTTCAGCATGACAATCCGCACGCCAAATAGAACACTTTCACATCTTCGATGCAACCATCGATCTCAATAATGGCTCTTCTAATCCACAGTCTTCTCAACGTAATTTTTCAACTACTATACACATGCCATGCCAAATTTGTGGAAAAATAAACCCATGAAGCCCTGGATTGTTTCCATAAGATGGATTATAGTTATCAAGGATGGCATCCGACTTCACAACTTGCTGTTATGGTAGCTCACAACAATGGACTTCATGAAGATAACGCTTGGTATGTCGACAACGAAGCAAATCAGCATATTACGAATGATGTGGCAACTCTTACTCTTTAGAAAATGGCAAGAATGAATCAATAGCTGTGGGTAATAATAATGCTCTTAAGTTCTTTCTCCCTAAACACTCCACAATCAACATTTTACTTCAACTGTCCTAATGCTATGACCAATCTCTTATCCATTAATCATTTTGGTAGTGATAATGATTGCTATTTCATTCTAATGGATTCTTGTTATTTTGTCAAGGACAACGAAATAGGAAAAACTCTTCTGGAGGGATGAGTAGAGGCGGTCTCTATCCTGTGCATCTCAATAAAAACACGATAAATCAATGTCGTGCACAAGTAGCCCTCTTTAGTGTCAAAACTCCTTAGATGTATGGCATGCAAGACTAGGTCATCCTTTAGGTAAAATCATAAAGTGAATCATTGCTTCTTTCAAGCTTCCTCTTCATGGGTCGACCTCTCAAGATTTTTTGTGTCTAGCCTGTCAATTGGGAAAAGCAAAAAATCTTCCTTTCAATGATTCATATAGAGTTTCTTTAGGTCAATTAGAAATTATTCACTCAGATGTATGAGTATCCCCTACTAAATCTCGGGATGGTTATCTCTATTATGTAATTTTTATTGACAACTACTCTAGATTTACATGGTTTTACTCTATTTCTCTTAAATCAGAGGTCTTTTCTTGTTTTTCAAATTCAAATTATTAGTTGAAAATTTATTTTCGTGCAAGATTAAACAATTCCAAACCGATAACGGTGGTGAATATACCTCAAACAAATTTGTCTCTTTTCTCAACTCTAATGGTATCACCACCGTTTGACTTGCCCCTATACATCCCAACAAAATGGGATTGCTTAGCGTAAATACCATCATATCATGGAAATTGGACTCTCTTTTAGCCCAATCCAACCTTCCTTCTTCTTTCTAGGTATATGCATTTTCTACTGCCATTCACTTAATCAACCTCTTGCCTACGCCTTTACTAAATTTCGAGTCTCCTTATAGAAAATTATTCAATAGAACACCTGACTATTCCGACATTAGGACCTTTGGGTGTGTTGGCTATCCTTTACTAAGGCTATACACAACTAGTAAACTTGCATTTAGAAGCAAACAATGTATTTTCTTGGGATATTCTTCCAATTATAAAGGATATCGTTGTCTAGACCCAATCTCAAAAAAGGTCTGCTTGTGACGACATGTGGTGTTTGATGAACACTTGTTCCCTGCACGGAGAAAGTTGGACGCCTCTCTTCCTTCTAGCTCATCGCCACGTGATTTAATTTATCTCTTACCAAATCAGCTTTCCAACTCACTCGCATCTCTCCAGTAAATTTCTTCTAGGCCATAGTATCATCCTCTACTTTCCTTTCCAATCCACATATCACAACAACATGTCCTTCTTCATCAGAAGACAATAGCCCATTAATTCATTCTCAACCTTCTTTATCAACTTCCCAAAATATGGTACCACTACCTCGTTCCTTACCCAATCAAAACTCTCCCCCAAATCACTCATCTTATTCAATTTTTAATCCTGATCATACTTATCAATTGAATGTCCCTGAAAACCTCTCAGATATTCCATCTTCCACACGTATGCCATCCGAAATTAACTCAATCCCACATTCTCTGAATAAGCTATCTACAACGCGTATGATTACACGTGTACAAATCGGTTCTCTTTGTCCCAAAATATTTCATGAATATATATCCTTCTACTCCACCAAATATCCTTTTGTTGCTCTTACCACAACATCTTCATTCATTGAGCCCAAAACTTTTTCCCAAGCCGTGACTTCTGAAGATTGGAGGATTGCCATGGACCAAGAATATGCTGCATTACTGGAAAATAAAACTTGGACCTTTTGTCCTCATCCATTAATCATAACATAATTAAGACTAAGTGGGTGTATAAAATCAAATAGAAGGCAGATGGAACTATAGATCATTGAAAAGCAAGGTTAGTTGCTAAAGGCTTTGAGCAAATACAAGGGATTGATTTCTCTAAAACATTTAGTCCTGTTATTAAACCTGCTATCGTGAGACTGGTCTTAGCAATAACAGTCCACTTTAATTGGATCATTCATATATTAGATGTTTCGAAAGCCTTTTTACATGGTACCATTGATAAGGAAGTCTACATTGAACAACGTCGAGGTTATTTTGATTCTAATTATCCTGACTATGTCTGCAAGCTCAACAAAGCCCTCTATGGACTCGAGCAAGCCCCTCAAGCCAGGTTCAAATGCCTCAATTTCTAGAGGAATTGGGTTTTATTGGCTCTCAGGTGGATCACTTTCTTTTTACCTTTCAGCAAGATTCTTATTTATATTATTGTATATGTTGATGATATCCTTATCGCAGGACATAGTAATGCATTCATTTCATCCTTGCTTGCCATGCTTCACACTAAATTTGCCTTAAAGGATCTTGGCCATCTTAATTTCTTTCATGGTATTCAAGTGGTTCGAGATTCTCATGGCCTTCATCTCCATCAAAGCAAATATATTATTGACATACTACATCGGGCAAAGATGGTAGGTGCCAAGCCCTATAATGCCCCTTATGTTGTTGGAAGCAAACTTTCTTCTCATTCTGAGGATCCCTTAACTAACATCACAGAGTATCGTCAAATTGTGGGGACTCTTCAATATTGTACACTCACACACCCTAAAATTGCCTTCTCTGTGAACCAATTATGCCAACATTTGCATTTACCCACTACAGAATATTAGTCCGCTACCAAGCGTGGTCTTCACTATTTAAAGGGTATTTTTGATCATGGCCTATACTATACTATACTCGTGGCTTTTTCAACTTTCATGAATACTGTGACTCAGATTGGGCTGGGGATCTAGATGATCGTCGATCTATCATAGGTTATGTTGTTTTTCTTGGTCCCTGCCTAGTCTCATGGTGTGCAAAGAAGCAACCTATAGTCTCATGATCAAGTACAAAGGCTGAATATCATGCCCTTGCCATGAGAGTTGTTGAAGTTTATTGGGTTCAAATGGTTCTCAAGACTTTGCTTATTTCACAGGCATTTCATCCTGTTATTCATTGTGATAATATTGGTACAATTTCCCTTGCCTCCAATTCGGTTTTACACGCTCACACCAAATAGGTTGAGGTTGATGTTTACTTTATTCGCGAGAAGGTTCTCAACAAGGATGTTGTTATTTGTTTTGTTTCAACTGCAGACGAACTTTTTTTATCTCTTTACAAAAGGACTTTCCTCATCTCATTTTTGCTCCCTACGAGACAAGCTTATGGTATGTACACCCCCCATTTGCTTTTGGGGGATGTTAATGTAATAGAAACAAAAATCACCATAGATTGACCACACATCTTGGCATGAATCTTGGTGTTAATCATGCACCTATAATAGTCTAATTTTAATTACATTGATTATTTCTTTCTTTTTGTAATACTGTGTAATTATCCATTGTCCTTTCCTTTTTATCACAATGTATAGAACTGATATAAATATACATTCATCTGTTAGTCTTGGTATCAATTGAACCAAGCCATTTACAAATCTTTCTGCCGAATTCACCAATAGGCCTATGGTGAGAATATATTGTCCTTGAACAATTATTCTAAATGGGTCCGTTGAAATATTTTTGATTGTGAACCAATGATAAAATGTCACTTGAGCATTATGTACAAAAGAGTGTAAATCTTGATGTACATGAAGCGAAACTAGTTGGTAAATCAACTATAATTTTTTTCAGGTAACTTTCAACTAAAAATAACAATTGTAGTCCATTGAAATATTTTCAATTGTGGACCAACGATGAAATGCCACATGAGCATTATATATACAAAGGTGTAAACCTTGATGTACATGTAGCAAAATTAGTTGGTAAATTAACTACAATTTTTTGTTAGGTAACCTTCAACTACCTTAAAATAACAATTGTAGTCCATTGAAATATTTTCGATTGTGTTGGTTAATAGAAATGGATTTTGTAGTTTTACCAATGGAAAATCGAAAGACACGGCCCAATATTGGTAATATGTACATAAAATAATTGAACTGCAGCATCAAAGTTTTTTTTTTTTTGGGCACCATAATGAGATCCATCGCTTTTGTCTTTCATGTTTAATACATATTTATTAGAAATTAAAATTAAAATTTTTATTGAAATTAAAGTCAACAATTAATTTTAACCACATATTTTATTGAATTCACAACTTTTCAATTACATATTCCACGAACTTTTATTAAACTCTACTAAAAATTTGATTTCAATCTTCATCAAACAAGGCTTAAAGTTTCACAGAAAACGTATCTTACACCCTTGTGTTACATAACTGCTAAATATTATAGTGTGTATTTGTACTTTAGTTGACTGCCCCAAGCTTGGATGGAGTTTGAGTGATGTAGAGATGAAAAGAGGCTCAAAACAATCAAGTTGGTGTGCTTCAGGCAAGAGAAAGATGAAAGGGCTCTTGTTGATAGAGAAAGTTTACCTCTGGCTCAGTAGAAGAAATAAGTTGTCTTAGCGAAGAAATCAATGCAATGAAGAGATATAAAAAGAGTGAGAAAGTTGGACAAATTGTTCGGATCATCATACAATGTCTTGAGATTTTTCACTAGTGTAAGAAACATCAAAGAGTAGAGTTTCACACTTGTGAAAACTGAAAAGCCTTTGGAACAATTTTGTGTGAGTGAAATACCAAAAGAAAAGCAGCCCCCTTAGCTCAAGTTCGTCTTTAAATCATTCAAGTTGGGTCCTATCACTTCCAATTTCTTTGAGATTGATCCTCCATCTTCCCAAACTCATCACTTTGGTTCTTCAAATTTAATCCTCTAAAATTGTGTGATTGTAAAGCATGCATAACACACAAAAAGTATACTTTGATCGACCAACTCTTTTTGTTACGACTAGAGAGAACTTTAGGTTTCATGTACATACCGAGCTCATTTTTTCCTTGGTCCATAGAGAAAATCTAATGATTTTATCTCTATGCATATCCAAAATTTTCCATTCCCTAATTAAAGGATAAGAGGGTTAGGAGTGTAGATTTCCTGGAAGTATACGATAAGTTCCTCTAGGGATGGCAATCGGGCTCGCCGACTCGGTAGACTTGAGCCTAGGCTCGGACCGAGCCCCGTTTTGGGGACACAAGCTTTGCCCGAGCCAGTCCATGAGCTCACGAGCTTTTTATTAAAATAAAATTATTTGGGGCTTAAAAGGCAGCAGCTTAGGAAAGAAAAAAAAGGGGGGTGGGGGGTGGGGAGGAGAAAACGAGTCTGCCCGGCTCAGCCCGAGCTTTTTTTTTTTGCTCGGCTTGGCTCGAGCCCGCAAAAAAGCTTGATCATTTTAATCGGGCTGAGCCCGAGCGGAAACTCTAGGCTCGCGAGTCGGCTCGGCTTGTTTACATCCCTAAGTTCCTCCCACTATTTTTTCATAAGTGAGGTAATCATGTACTTCTTTCGGTTCGAATAGGGGTGTCATGATTGCACACTCATTTTCTCTAGTTTTATTGGGCATTCCTCAAAAAGAAAGTCGATGAACACAGTAATCCAAACGGTCAAGGAACTTAATTTAAGTTTACTCCATCTTAAACTATTAACCCTGAAGTATCATCAACCCTTGTCTATTGTTTGTTTATTTTATATTTATGCAATTTGGAATTTTACTCTTAACATATAATGACTCATTTAAACTTTTAAACAGGTTGTATTGTTATGTTCAGCTCTCTCTCTCTCTCTCTATTTTTTTTTTTTTGGGTAATACTATATTAAGCCTTGGTATGGAATCTTATAATATCTACCTTATTAAGAAGATCGCCTTGATAGTGGTTATATGTTTCAAATCAATTATCGTTCGGATATACGTTGAAACCTTTGAATATCTAATGGCAAATGACCTCGTCTTCTACTTAAATCAATATTATATATACAACTTTCATATATATTAAATTTCTCATAATACTTTCTGCAAAATGAATATATAAGTCAATATGACGCAGCAAAAGAAATGAATTCAAGCGAAAACCTTAAAATCACAAAATTTGGAATCTACCAAATTAAAGAGAAAATAAACTTCACGAATTTTATAATGAATAATAATGAAAAGAAATGAACTAACCCCTTATTTATAAGGTTTTACATGGAAACATAGTTTAAAACAATTAAAAGTAATGAAAACAAAGTCTAAACAAATTAGAATCGCAAAAAAAAGGAAAATAAACGAATTGACAAAAATAGCGCCATAACTTTAAAAAATCAATTTTCGAGTCCTAAATGAACTCGAATGACCGAAATTCATCGTACGTCATGGCATAGTACTCTTTCCAAAAATGGTTCATGGGCTCGATCCGGAATTAAGATATTTTATTTCTATTAGTACTCTTTTTTAAATATATCCATTATGTCCTACATCACAAGTATGAGGAGGTCCATGAATTCATAGTGGTAAACTATGATATATTCAGACTTTTAATTTTGTATATTCACAGTCAATATTATTATATGTTAGTCCATGTATGATCACTTTCATGACTTGTTCATAGTACTTATTTGTACGTTAATTGTACCTTTTCTTTTCAATTATCCTACCAATTTTGTTTTTAAACGATATCTTTCATCCCATCCTTTATAATGAAAAGGCAACTTAAAATTGACGTGCTTTTCACGTATATTATAGGGTATTTATCGATTCAAACCATGGTTAAAAGATCAAAAAATCTAATGTCACTCCTTCATGTTGTTACATATATCAATCTATTGCCAATATATCCTGCAGATTTCACATTTATTATTAATTTCATGCAGTGCATTTTTCCTTCTACAACACGTTTCTTCTTGTATATATATACATATTTAATAACAACAGAAATTGAGTTATAATTTACAAATTTATAGTACTAGGAAGTATCTCAAAGAATTGTTCCACGCCTATCTCAAAAATCAATTTATATAGAAGTAAATAAAAAAATTATGTGAACAAATTATTATGATGGGTTTATAGTGAGTTCTAAATGTGTTTTTTTTTTTTTTTTTAAATAACGGAGACCACATCTTTGGCTGATTGGACCATATCCAAAAACGAGGTACTCTACCAATTTGGCGTGAGCATAGAATTTCGTTTGGGTTAATTGGATATTTTAAACTGCAGGTTTGGCGAAAACTACAGACTGTCAACCGGCTACAAGTATCATTGATTTATATTTAATTAATTGAATCATTTTCAAGGCTTCAAGCTGAGATATTGTGTAAAAAATAAAAATGAATCACAGCATTTGGAATTTTACTCTTATCATATAATGACTCATTTAAACTTTTAAACAGGTTGAATTGTTATGTTCAGCTCTCTCTCTCTCTATTTTTATTTTTTTTATTTTTTTTGGGTAATACTATATTAAGCCTTGGCATGGAATCTTATAATATCTACCTTATTAAGAAGATCGCCTTGATAGTGGTTACATGTTTCAAATCAAATATCGTTCGGATATCCGTTGAAACCTTTGAATATCTAATGGCAACTAACCTCGTCTTCTACTTGAATCAATATTATATATACAACTTTCATATATATTAAATTTCTCATAATACTTTCTGCAAAATGAATATATAAGTCAATATGATGCAGCGAAAGAAATGAATTCAAGTGAAAACCTTAAAATCACGAAATTTGGAATCCATCAAATTAAATAGAAAATAAACTTCACGAATTTTATAATGAATAATAGTGAAAAAAAAAATGAACTAACCCTTTATTTATAAGGGTTTACATGGAAACATAGTATAAAACAACTAAAAGTAATGAAAACAAAGTCTAAACAAATTAGAATCGCAAAAAAATAGTAAAATAAATGAATTGACAAAAATAGCGCCATAACTTTAAAAAATCAGTTTTCGAACCCTAAACGAACTCGAATGAACGAAATTCATCGTACGTCACGGCATAGTACTCTTTCCAAAAATCGTCCATGGGCTCGATCCGGAATTAAGATATTTTATTTCTACTAATACTCTTTTTTCAATATATCCATTATGTCCTATATCGCAATATAATCATCAACATGGTATGAGGAATTCCATGAATTAATAGTGGTAAACTATGATCTATTCAAACTTTTAATTTTGTATATTCGCAGTCAATATTATTATATGTTAGTCCATGTATGATCACTTTCATGACTTGTTCATAGTACTTATCTGTACGTTAATTGTACCTTTTCTTTTCAATTATCCTACCAATTTTTTTTTAATTTTTTTTAATTTTTAAACGATATCTTTCATCCCATCCTTTATAATGAAAAGGTAACTTAAAATTGACGTGCTTTTCACGTATATTATAGGGTGTTTATCGATTCAAACCATGGTTAAAAGATCAAAAAATCTAATGTCACTCCTTCATGTTGTTACATATATCACTCTATTGCCAATATTTCTTGCAGATTTCGCATTTATTATTAATTTCATGCATTGCATTTTTCCTTCTACAACACGTTTCTTCTTGTATATATATACATATTTAATAACAACAGAAATGGAGTTATAATTTACAAATTTATAGTAATAGGAAGTATCTCAAAGAATTGTTCCACGCCTATCTCAAAAATCAATTTATATAGAAGTAAATAAAAAAATTATGTGAACAAATTATTATGATGGGTTTATAGTGAGTTCTAAATGTTTTTTTTTTTTTTTTTTTAAATAACGGAGACCACATCTTTGGCTGATTGGACCATATCCAAAAACGAGGTACTCTACCAATTTGGCGTGAGCATAGAATTTCGTTTGAGTTAATTGGATATTTTAAACTGCAGGTTTGGCGAAAACTATAGATTGTCAACCGGCTATAAGTATCATTGATTTATATTTAATTAATTGAATCATTTTCAAGCTGAGATATTGTGTAAAATAATAAAAATGAATCACAGTATTATCAAGTTGTTCTTTTCATTTTTTTTATTAACACAAACTCATTCAAAGACATTATTATAAAGCAATCATAAATACTCAGTCTTGATTGATTCAGTCATCACTTATTATTCACATTTGATTAAAATAAAATATGTTGAATTGGGTAGTTGCTTCGTTTATCTATAAATACCTCTTCTCACTTGTATATTAACACAAACATTTGAAATTAAGAGTACATAGGGATGGCTAAACTCAACAAGACTACTTTTCTTGCTCTCTTCTTCTGCTTCCTCATTTTTGCAGCCTATGGTAGGTAGTTTTGCACCCCATGACGGATAGTTAATTTTTCATTACTGGTTTCAAAGTGGAAAACATTGTCATGTTCAGAGCATAGGACTGAACAAGATTTGTTGAAAGAACTACTCTATTTTTTTCACGTTTAATCAAGTCTAATTCTATCTAGTTGAATGTAACAAGATATGTCATCACCGTCTTCATTATTTTTCCATGCACCATGCATATGATTATCATGAGAAAATAACCCGAGACAGTTTAACGAACCCTTTTTCCATCTCTCACCCCAAGATAGTGCACGTCGAATCATAGTTTTTTTTTTTTTTTTTTGACATTTTCTCACCAAAAAAATATTCCTATATATGTGTTGTTTCAAGTGAATTTTGGCTTGTTATTCATTTTTCTTAATATGATAAGAAATTTACAGAATATATACAATTGAGTAAGATTAATGCCTACCATAAAAGAAGTGTTCTTAAAAGTAAAGTAAAATATAGACGTAAATTCATCGAAGATACTATTTATCTTTCCTGATCCAATTTTTATGCAGAGATGCAAACAGGGGAGGCAAAATCTTGCACAAAACTCAGCAAAGGATGGCGTGGGTTGTGTGCTCCTAAAAAATGCAGCAGTTACTGTATTCACCACGAGGGAGCTTACCATGGTGCTTGTCTAAAAAATCACCATAATAAGAATTATGGTTGCTACTGCTACTACCGTCATTGCTAATCAATGAACCTTATATAGTAACGTCATCCGTTGCTACATAGTTCCATGTACTTGTTGGAGGTCACACCTTGTGCCGGTCTGCAAGTTTGTACTGTGTTTATGTTTCCATTAATATTGCAATCCTCGAGTGCTTTACTTTTAAAAAAATAAATGCTGCCTGTGCGAGCTCTTGCAGCAAGTGGTGTCAGTTGTGTCCATCAGTTTCTGTTACTTTGTTGTATTTGTATTACCTTAATAATGAAGATTGTAAAGTTTCTTGTAGTCTGTTTCTTGATAAAAGTATAAACTGGTCCGATTTGTTAAAGATGAGCATAATATTTTATATGAGATGGTTTGACGAGGCATTAGAGCAAGTAAATGTTAAATTCTCGTTGTCCTCCATCTATGAAGATTGTGCATGTATTAGCCGCCTTTTGATAAAAATGAATCGGTGTTCATGTGAGATGGAAAGTGTAAAGACTATTAACAACTTAAGATTTTAGATGATGTGGTTTAGCATCACCCAACTTAAATGTGTATTGATTTGAAAGGTTGTGAATTGAGAAAGATACTATGAAAGTACAAGGTTGCAAGTTGGATTTGAAAAACATTCAATAGACGGTTGCGAGTTGGACTTGAAAAACATCATTTTCTATTTATAATGCATAATTATATGCCATTATACCATTGTAGTGGAAAGATTTAGGGTTTTATGTTAAAAGATCAATTTTATTAAGAGTAGTTCAATACCTTATATGTTAGTCTATATTTTAGTATTTAATCGATGTTGAATTTATCCCTTAACAAATATATCCCATGTTTGGTTTTGATTAAAATTTGATTTCAGTCTAGGTTAACGTCAAACAATAAATAATAACCATATCATTTATGGATCTCACAACTTTTCAACCACACATTTCAAAATTTTTTATCACAATCTACTAAAAAAATCTGATTTTAATCTTCACCAAACATCCTCATAATAAAATAGTAACAACAGTTGTCATTCGCTCAATTAATTCTACATTATTTTGCAATATTTACTACAGATTCAGAAAGAAGAAATTTTTTGAAGATGAAGTCAAAAGATCATGTTAGAAAAACATTTGTTTCTTTCATCATAAAGATTTAGATCTCGATCATAATAGAGACATGGAGAAGAGAAGGATTGACTTTGAATAGTTCCATGTATCTAGGCTCATGATCATCAAGAGTTCAGGTGATAATTAAGTGATATTTCATTACCTTATCATTTTAAAAGCACAGATATGAAATTTTCTTTTCTCATATATTTACTCTTTTACTATATATATACTAGTACACCACACGTTCGTTGCATGTGATTTATAGCGATATTGTTATGAAATTCAATTTTCTATAAATTTAATAAATCAAATACATTTAGCGAATTTTACTTTCACTCATGAAACTTTATGTATTTATTATCAAGTTTAAATTTTAAAAATAAAAATAAAAAAATAGTAATTTATATATTTGATTAAAGATGAAAACTATATTATCTAAAGTGGCGTCGGTTGTGTCCATCAGTTCGGGTTACTTTGTTGTATTTGTATTACCTTAATAATGATGGTTAAGTTTCTTGTAGTTTGTTTCTTCATCAAAGCATAAAGTGGTCCGATGAGTTAGAGATGAGTATAATATTTTATACGAGATGGTTTGATGTGGCATTAGAGTAAGTAAATGTGCAGAGTAAAATTCTTGTTGTCATCCATCTATGAAGATTGTGCATGTATTAACCGCCTTTGATAAAAATGAATGGGTGTTCACATGAGATGGAAAGTGTAAAGACTATAACAATTTAAGATTTTAGATGACGTGGTTTAGCATCACCCAACTTAAATGTGTATTGATTTGAAAGGTTGTGAATTGAGAAAGATAATATGAAAGTACAAGGTTGCAAGTTGGATTTGACAAACATACAATAGAATGAAAATATTATTTATTTGTGATGAAAACCTCAATGCTTGGGTTTTGTTTAACCAACATCACCGCCTAACCAAAGCTAAATACTAATACACAATTTGGGCCATCCTCAAATTGTACTGGTTGTTTCCAGGTCGAGCCAAGTGCTATAATATCGATATAATTATCCGATATCGTTTTAAATCATCATCCGAATTTATTAGGTATCAAAAGCCAACAATATCACCCCAAAATGTATGATATCTATTTAAAATGCATAATTATAGGTCATAATACCATCATTGGACACCCATATATATATTTGGACATAGCTGGAACCATCATAAAAACTTGATTTTGATTAGCCATGGTTATGAAACTGAGGCAAATAAAGCTTCATAAACACATTTAGCCTGTATTTGACAACTATTATTTGATATTTGAGCTATTAGAATGTTTTTAATGAAATTTCAATAATTTTTCATTTTTCTTAAAATGGAGAACTCTTCGCCTATGAATTATCCACAGGTGAAAAAGTCTCCACGAGTTATGGTCATCACCAACGGAATGATAATTGAAGATAGACGGAGACATCCATAAATTTTCCCGTAGGTAATGCTTGGTTGACATTACTTGGCTTTACATATGGATATTCTGTAGTAGGTGATGTATGATTGATTTGTTGATTGACTACACACACTGAAATTGGTAGCATGATTCATGAATAGGCTTGTGATGAAAATATACTATCGGTAAAGAATTATTCTATATGTACATTAGGTTGAACCCCAACCTTAAGGGCCCCCATCGACCCTATCCTGAGCCATCGTAGAGGAAGTAAATCGCAGGATGTGCTTCCCAGGAGCCAGGGTGGAGAGCACATGGATAGGCCAAGGCTGTTAACCCATATGGTAACTCCCGCTTGCAACAAAGTCAATTCCACCTTGCGGGGAATCGAACTCTGCACGCTATCGCGCTGAGCCCTATCCGCCCTCCCCTTTGCCACTGGGAGATATGCCCTGGGGGCATTCTATATGTACATTAGGATTTATACACTGATGTACATAATGTCTAAATGACATTTCATCATTGATGGGTATTGGACATTATGTACACCTAGTTGTAGTGAAACCCGTTGGTAAATTATGTACAATTTTTTTGTAGGTAACTTTCAACTACCTTAAAATAACAATTGTTGTTCATTGAAATATTTTCGGTTGTGCTTGTTAATAGAAATGGATTTTGTGCTTCTCCAATGGAAAATTCAAAGACACGGTCTAATAATGTTAATATGTACCCAAAATAATTGAATTGCTGCAATAAAGGATTTTTATTTATTTTTTATTTTTGCTGGGTACCATAATGAGATCCATTGCTTTAATCTTTCATGTTCATAAAATACATGTTTGAAGGAAATTAAAATTTAGATTTTTATCCAAATTAAAGTCAACAATTAATTCTAACCACATATTTCATAAAATCCATAGCTTCTCAACCACATATTTTATGAATTTTTACCAAAATCCACTAAAAATCTGATTTCAATCTCCATTAGATTGGGGCTTAAAGTTCATAGTAAACATACCTTGCACCCATTTGTTACATAATTGCTAGTTATTATAGTGTGTATTTGTACCTTAGTTGACTGCCCCAAGCTTGGATGGAGTTTGAGAAAAGTAGAGATGAAAAGAGGTTTGAAACAATCAAGTTGGTGTGCTCCATGCAATAGGAAGATGAAAGGGCATGCTCACAAATAAAAACTATCTCTGGTTCAGTAGAAGAAATAAGTTACCTTAGCGAAGAAATCAGTGCAAGGAAGAGGCATAGAAAGAGTGAAAAAGCTTGACAAAGTGTTCGGATCATTGTACAATGTCTTGAGATTTTTCACTAGCATAAAAAACATCAAAGAGTAGTGTTTCGCACCCATGAAAACTGAAAAAGCGACCTTCAGAATAATTTCGCGTGTAAAAACCAAAGCAAAGTAGCCCCCTTAGCTCAGGTTCACATTTGGTCCTTCCATCTTTAAATTGTTCAAGTTAGGATCTATCACTTCCAATTGCTTTGAGATTGATCCTCCATCTTCCCAAACTCATAACTTTGGTCCTTCATCTTTTATGTTCTTCAAATTTGATCCTGTAATATTGTGTGATTGTCAAGGACCCATAACATGCAAAAAGTATACTTTGATCGATTAACTCTTTTCGTTACGGCTAGAGAGAACATTAGGTTTCATGTACATGCCGAGCCCATTAATTTTCTCATTAGTCCATAGAGACAAAATCTAATGATTTTTTCTTTATGCAAATCCAAAATATTCGCTTAGGTTTCCCTAGAAGTATACAATATGTTCTTCCAACTAATTTTTCATAAGTAAGTTGATCACATCATCTTTGAATAGGATGTCATTATCGCGCACTCATTTTCTCTTTTTATTGGCCACTCCACCTCATTTAAACTTTTAAATGGACCGAATTGTTATGTTCAGTTTCTTTTCTTTTCTTCTCTAATTTTTTTTTTTTTTTTTTTTTTTTTTTTTTTTTTTTTTTTCCCTTTTTTTTTTTTTTTTTTTTTTTGTTTTGTTTTTTTTGTTTGTTTTGTAATACTATGTTAAGCCTTGGTGTAGAATCTTAAAATATGAAAAAGATCGCCTTGATAGTGGTTATACGTTTTTAAATCAATTATCATTTGGACATCCGTTGAATACTTTGAATACCCAAAGTCAAAAAACCTTGTCTTCTACTTGATTCAATATTATATACAACATTTGTATATATTAAATTTCTTGTAATTCTTTATGCAAAATGAATATACAAATCAATATGATCATCAACATGGTTTGAGGAAGTCCACGAATTCATAGTGGGAAACTATGATCTATTCAAACTTTTAATTTGGTACTTTCACGGTCAACATTATTATATGTTATTCCATGTATGATCACTTTCATGACTTGTTCATAGTACTCACCTGTACGTTTATCGTATCCTTTTCTCTTCAATTATCCTACCAAATTAAAAAATAAAAAATAAAAATAAAAGATTGCTTTCATCCTGTCCTTTATAATGAGAAGGCAACTTCAAATTGACATGTTTTCTTAAGTATATGGGCATTTATTGATTCAAACCATGATTAAAAGATCAAAAAGTCTAATGTCCCCTCTTCATGTTATTATATATATGAATCTATTGCCAATATATCGTGCGGATTTCACATTTATACTAATTTTATGCATTGCATTCTTCCTTCTATAACACGATTCTTCGTGTATATAAACGTATTTAACAACAATAGAAATTGAATTATAATTTACGAATTATTATAGTAAAAGGAAGTATCTAAAAGAATTTTTTCACATATATTTCAAAAATCAATTTACATTGAAGTAAATAAAATAAATTATATGAACAAATTATTAAGATGGGCTTATAGCGAGCATAAATATTCTCTTATAATTGATACCGCGTTTTTGGCTGATTGAACCATATCAGAAAACGAGGTACTCGACCATTTTGGCATGAGCATAGAATTTCGTTTGATTTAATCGATATTTTAAACTGCAGGTTTGGTGAAGACTTTAGATTGTCAACCAGCTACAAGTAGTTTTATCCTTATCATTGATTTATATATAATTAATTGAATCATTTTCAAGCTGAGATAACGTGTTAAAAAACATGAATCATAAAATTATCATTTATTTATTTATTTATTTATTTATTATTATTATTATTATTATTATTATTATTATTATTATTATTATTATTATTATTATTATTATTATTATTTATTTTAATTTTTTGTACACAAACTCATTCAAAGACATTATTACAAAGCAGTCATAAATATCAGTCTTGATTGATTCAGTCATCACTGATTATTCAAATTTGATTAAAAAAATATGTTGAATTGTGCTGTTGCTTCGTTTATCTATAAATACATCTTCTCACTCCTATATTATCACAAACACTTGAAATTAAGAGTACATAGAGATGGCCAACCTCAGCAAGACTACTTTTCTTGCTCTCTTCTTCTGCTTCCTCATTTTTGCAGCCTACGGTAGGTAGTTTTGCAATCCATGAGCGGATGGTTAATTTTCCATTTACTGGTTTCATTGTGGAAAACATTGTCATGTTCAGTACATAGGACTGAACAAGATTTGTTGAAAGAAGTACTCTATTTTTTTCACGTTTAATCAAATCTAATTCTATCTAGTTGAATGTAACAAGATATATCATCACCTTATTCATTATTTTTCCATGCACCATGCATATGATTATCATGAGAAAATAACCCGACAGTTTAACGAACCCTTTTTCCATCTCTCACCCCAAGATGGTGCACGTCGCATAATAGTTTTTTTGACATTTTCTCACCAAAATAAATAAATAAATAAATAAATATCCAATATATGTGTGGTATCAAGTGAATTTTGGCTTGTTTTTCGTTTTTCTTAATATGAAAAGAAACTTACAGAATATATACAATTTAGTAAAAGAAGTGTTCTTAATAGTAAAGGAAAATATAGACGTAAATTTATCAAATAACTGATACTATTTATCTTTCCCGATCCAACTTTTGTGCAGAGATGCAAACGGGGGAAGCAAAACCTTGCACAAAACTTAGCAAAGGATGGCGTGGGTTGTGTGCTCCTCATAAATGCAGCAGTTACTGTATTCACCATGAGGGAACTTACCACGGTGCTTGTCTAAAAAATCGCCATAGTAAGCATTATGGTTGCTACTGCTACTACCGTCATTGCTAATCAATGAACCTTATATAATCACGTCGTCTGTTACTACATGGTTCCATGTACTTGTTGGAGGTCAAGCCTTGTACCTGTCTGCAAGTTTGTACTGTGTTTATGTTTCCAGTAATCCTCAAGTGCTTTCGTTTTAAAAATAGCAGTTGCCTGTGTAAGCTCTTGCAGCAAGTGGTGTCAGTTGTGTCCATCAGTTTGTGTTACTTTGTGGTGTTTGTATTACCTAAACAATGAAGATTGTTAAGTTTCTTATAGTCTGTTTCTTGTTCAAAATATAAAGTGGTCGGATGTGTTAAAGACAGGATTTAAATAAATAAATTTGTTTACTCATTGAGAATAAAATTTTATATGAGGTGGTTTGAACTGGTATTAGTATAAGTAAATATTCACAGTAAAATTCTCCTTGTCATCCATCTAGGAAGAATGTGCATGTATTAGTCGCCTTTGATAAAAATGAATAGGTGTTCACATGAGATGGACTACTTGAAGTTAACAACTTAAGATTTTAGATGCTATAGTTTAACATTATCCAACTTAAATATGTATTGATTTGAAAGGTTGTGAATCAAGAAAGATAATATGAAAGTACTATTGGACCCAGAGAGATTGTAATAAATGAGATTCATGACGCGATATGAAGTAATGAAGACGCAACCAAAAACAAGATTTAAAAGTGAAGAAATTAACAAAGAGAGTTAATCGCAGAAGTACGAAGTTTTATTAATCGACACTATGGAGAGAAATACAAAAACTCAACAATTTTTGTTTGAACAAAATTGAAAGAGAAGAAAAGGTCGAAATAATGTGAAGTAAGGAAATAATATATTTCCATAAAAATCACGTGAAATATAAAAAAACTAAATTTCCCATATGAAAATAAGGAAACAATTTATTTCCAAAGAGAAAATCCACCCTAATTTGGTCATAAACCCAACAATCTTCACCTTGACCTAAATTCTGATGCAACGAATGAAACTCTAAGATTTCAAATTCGTCTGCATCAAAATAACCAATCTCCTCAACACAGTAACTAAAACTCTTCAAACCAAACCATAATCCTCTACAAGGCATTCACAAGCGATACTTGAACCCAAATCCTAGGTTCCCAAAATTTCACCGAGGAATTACTGTTGACCAAACAAGGTCGAAACACACTTTGTAGCAGAAACCATACTATATGCTGGATCAGAAGGCCCATTGCTAGAATTATCGCCTTCAACATTCCCAAAAACATCCCAAATATTATTAACATCATGGCACCTACGCTCCATGAGTCAAAACTTAGCAAATGAACACAGGGTATCTGTTGAAATTGGTGGCTAAGCGGAATCTCTAATGCTCCCCTAAGCAATGTTCTGAGCCGATCCAGAGCCCATCACTAGAGATAATATACCAAATTGAATATCTACCACTATATTGAACTTGTCACGATGTCTCTTAACTGATTCTGCGCTTCTCTGCAAGAGGTACAATTGAGACTTCGTTCGTCCCTCAAGTACAACCCAGACATCTCTTCAGACCTTCAAAACTCCACCTCCAGAGAATTTATACCCTTTTGCATATAGAGTACTAAGTGAGATGAGATTCCTTTTCAGGCCTGGAATATGTCGAACCTGATCAATTGTTCTGACTGTCCCATCCCGTTATCATAATCTGACGCGATCGATTCCATCAACATAGGAAAACTGGTTGTATCCAATCACAACTTCACCTTGCTTGACAGCCTCATATGTCTTAAAGAAATTTCAATTAGAACACATATGATGTGAACATGCCGAATCAATAATCCATTCCACGTTAGGCTTAGATTCCATGTCAGTTATCACGGTCAACATCACATCTTCGCCATCTAAAAAATCCTCAACTGTATTTGTTTCGTCTGAAGTCAAAGGTTGCACTTCACGATTTATATCTAAATCACCTTTAACTTGCAACATATCACAATCCTTTCGAATATGTTCCTTACATCTGCAGTAGAAGCAAAACAAAGAGCTGTTATTCTTCGATTTGCCCCTCCGTCGACCACCATGAGATACAAGAGCTTCCTCATCCCTCGATGTAGCTCCAACCAAATGTTTCAACTTCTCTTTTGAGTGCAAAGCATCATACATGTCGTCAATAGTCAAAGTATCCCGACTATACAAAACGGTGTCCCGAAATGACGCATAAGAATCGGGCAACGAACATAACAAGATCAAGAGAAGATCTTCTTCATCGTACTTAACCTCCAACATTTCTAAATCTACGACAATTTTGAAAGCCCAAGAATGACTAACCAAGAGGGTGGTGAATTGGTTATCTAAATCTTTTTCGAAAATAAATGCTAATTTAATCAATTTACAAGTTCGATAATGAGCAAGCAAGATAACTTGAAAATAACAAGAGAAAATGAGAAGAAGATGCAAACTATATGTTATGGAGATTCGATTCAATCAACGATCTACGTCCCCCATTACCAAATTCTCTGTCACAAACAAGGCATTTTCTACTAAATGTGATTAACTTATGGTGTAATCCAATCTTTATAACGCTTTCGATGACTTACAATCAAGGAACACCGATCCTTTTACATCGTTAAGCTTTTGGGACCTCAACCGACCCACAATCCAAAAACAAAAATGAAATTACAATTAAAAACTTCTCTCTTAATTAATGATATGAAGTTAATTAAGAATCAAGAGAGAAATAGGTACAACACTTCAATAATTGAGATATATGATTTTTACAAAGAATATTGCTCAAGTGTTGTATAAGTAAAACTTTAATTGAGATATATGATTTTTACAACTTTTTGATCACTCAAAAAGTTTTTCAAAAATTAAATGATTTAATCTTTTAAGAATTGAAAATTAAGGTAGAAAATATCAATAAATGCTTCACTTTAATGCTAAAAAATTGTCTTGATAATTGTGATAGAAAGTGGGGTGTATATAGCCATCAAACGGTAAAAAATCTGTCAATCCGGACACGGGATCTAGACGTTCGCTTGAGATCCGGATGGATAACTAACTATTTGAGAAACGATAATTGAAATGAATGTTGGGAGGTTCATCCAGACATCCGGATGGGCAAAAAAATGCCTCTACGAACTTTCTTCTTCGTGATGAAATTTTCATGCAGGTACTCGGAGGATTTTCTCACTTATTGTATAGATAAGTATTTTGTAAATATATAATCTTGAAAATCGAGATACTTATCTTTTGAAAAATAATATTTATGCAAGTATTGTTTGTCGTGAAATAGTCTCATGCATAAAAATTGTTTGAGCTATAATCGATGTGAAATATTAAGGTGTTTTACATTTACATTTGAGCACAAAAACACATCTATAGCAAAAGTTTTCTATCTCTTCTTCCAATGTGATTTTGATGCGAATGCTCGATTTCTATTTCCATGCTAGTTAATTCGATCGTTAAGCTTCAAAAAGTTCGTCCATGTGCATGGTTCTTGATCTTGATTCTTCTATCTTCATTCTTTATTAGTTTCGTGAAAAACTCTCTCAACACTTAATGCACACTCAAGGTTTCTTGGAAAAACTAACTCTACAATTTTCAATTAATATAGACATTTCTCGGAAAAACTAACACTTAATGTACGAGTATAATACTTCGATTTGGTTAAAATTCGAAGACTTCTTCAGAAAATTCAAAAACTAATAATTGGAACCGTGAATGTGAGAAGACATTACTATTCAATATTGCAAGATGCACTAATGAAGGAGTAGATAAGCAAATTTTGGCTTGGAAAACAACTGCACCCTATTACAATTAACAATTATAGTAAAATCTAATTACGTCCGTATGAATGACATGACAATGATATTCACATGGAGGCCAATAGTAAGACCGCCTACATAACAAGCCCAATTTTCCATCAAATTACTCATAAAAACATGCATTACTTTCTCCAAATTTGTGCATGTGAGTGGAGATAAAGAGAGGCACCTATTGCAATTCCAGCAACCCTTCGTGTTGAATAAGGCCTCATCTCGATTTACACAAGGCAGATGGTATGCTTAGGGGCAACCCCTGGAAACCAAATGCGAGGCACAACTATTGATAAGCATTACAAACACATATAGCCCAGAACATATAATTTTGAACACATTTTTTAGAACTTACTGGCAATCACGTAGCACAAGGTGTCCCAGCATCGAAACAAATTTCCTCTCCTACCTTCTTTCTAGCTGAAGCTTTTGGTGTGGCCTTACAACTCAAAGCAATTTTTGAATTCTTCGCCCTAATCCAACTCCTATCTTTGTAGCTTTTTCAAGATGGTATGTAAACACCGTATCCACCATGTATGGTTGATCATCTCCAGATATAGGATTACCATCATTGTACCTTCACAAAAATATTTGTTGGTTACATTTCAGATTTGTATTTATCAGTTTTTCTTAATAAGAAATTAAAATTCGAAAAGCTTAGTAAACAGCAGAAAGGTACAAAGATAAATAATAGTTCAGATGAACACAAAATAATAGTATTACTTTAAAGTTAGTAGATGCTCCTATTATATATGTATTCAATGTCTACGTGTTCCTTGAATTTATGTAAGGGTATTATCATTGATAATTTGATTTGTGTTCTCAACAATTGCATTTCCTTCTGCAAGGAAGTAACATTAGTGTGAAATTTTGATTTTTTTAAAACATTTCAAAATACAATTTAAAGCTAAATTACATATCAAGTATAAATCATAAGGTTCACATTCCATCTAACCAAATATGGGGTTGGAATGTTACCTGTAAATGATTGTCTAATAATTCCTGTTGGGTTTTTGATACCCAATAAATTTCGGGCTATAATGTTAACGTGGGTTAATATTATTTCATAGGCATAAGCCGATGAATGAAATAAGTCCAACAATCAAGTCCATGAGCTACACCTAACCCAATTTTATTCCTTATGGATGGCTTGAATCTTAGCCCGTTTACCCCTTTAATGGTCCAACTTAAAGCCTAATCCTAGAGTATATATATGAATATAACCCTAGCCTCTTTGATATGATAATTGTGTGATTTTGAGAGAAGAAACTAGTGAATCCCGGCTGCCCCCCTTTTGTGTGAAAAAAAGGTGTCCAGAAGTGTCCAAAACGCTTGTATAACGTGTGCAATTGGTAGTTCTTTCATAGTATACCTTTGTGGTGTCTTCTCTTAGCCTTTGTGGCCATAAATCATCATTCTTTCTTGTCCTACGTGGGTAAGATTGTATAGCAATCAAGGTGAATCAATTGGTTGTGGTTTGGAGCCGTTTGGATTGGTTGTTGGTAGAGAAATGTACGTTGGACTGAGCCTGAAAAACTACCGTTTGAAGATCTTTTGAGAGAGCTTCCGTAACAATTGGTAAGAAGAAGGGCAAGGGACGAGACAAGACTAGTGGTAAAAGGTGTTACAGTTGTGGTAAGTATGAACACATTATTAGGGACTGTCCCAAGAAGAAAGATAAGCTGAAGGGAAAGATGAGAGGTGAGACAAATTTGGTTGAGGGGTCGAGTTATGACCCCAGTGAGGTTTATTAAGTGTAAACCTAGTTACTGCATATGCATCTGTGTGTGATCCTTTCTGCATGTGTATGATTGTCTAAATTTTGTTGCGTGATTATTTGCTACATCTCAATGTGTTTGATATGTGCATTTGCATGAATTTGAGACATTAGGATTACTTGGTGTAATTGCTTGCATGCATAGTAGGTTAGGATGTGTTAGCAGTGTGTTGTGTGTCTTTTGGTGAGGTGGAGTATAGATGCCTAAGGGTACATGGTGGTTTGTACCGAGGGATGTAGAGTGTGACATTTGGATCACGAGTGGAGATGTGATCAAATGTCTAGGATCCTTTATCTGGAAAGAGACCCTGATCAGGTGGAGTGTGAGAGAGACACTTCTATCACTTCTGTTAGGTGGAGACCCATTATCCACGTAGGTTGGGAGAAGTGATGTGGAGATAGAGGATTATCCCGTGGACTTAGGACCTATTGTGACTCACCAGTTAAACATGAGTTGAGTGATCTGTCTAGTGAGCATCGTGGGCGATGAGAGGAGATATGTGTTTTCGAGGTGTGAGCAACACGGAATGGGATAGGATAAGTGTGGTGAGATCTTTTCTTAGAGTCATTTATGCATGTGTTGCATATGTGGTTGACCATGGTTTGATTGACTTGGTGTTAATCTATGGTTCTATGTGAACGTGTTTCTGAAAAGATCTGTGTGTGTTATCCTATAGTATATCGTCATCGCATGTGTATTTGCTCTTGATTGTTTACTGTTAAATATTTGCTTCTACTTGGGTGTTTTTGACCTTAGCCCCAGTGAGTACATGGAGCAGGTATGGTATGTGTTTCAAGTTGGAAACACGAGGTAAGGTCTGTGATCCAATTTTATTGGCTACCTTGATTATGCAAGTGTTAACTGTGTGTTTTGATTGCTTACAGATTTATTGGGCATCAAGGTGGAGATTTGTTGGGTTTTTGATACCAAATAAATCCCAGGCTATGATGTTAACGTGGGTTAATATTATTTCATACGCATAGACCGATGAATGAAATAAGTCCAACAATCAAGTCCATGAGCTATACTCGACCCAATTGTATTCCTTATGGATGGCTTGAATCTTGGTCTGTTTACCCCTTTAATGGCCCAACTTAAAGCCTAACCCTAGAGTATATATATGAATATAACCCTAGCCTCTTTGATATGATGATTGTGTGATTTTGAGAGAATAAAACTAGTGAATCCCGGCTGCCCCCTTTTGTGTGAGAAAAAGATGTCCAGAAGTATCCAAAATGCTTGTATAACGTGTGCAATTGGTAGTTCTTTCATAGTATACCTTTGTGGTGTCTTCTCCTAGCCTTTGTGGCCATAAATCATCATCCTTTCTTGTCCTACGTGAGTAAGATTGTATAGCAACCAAGGTGAATCAATTGGTTGTGGTTTGGAGCCGTTTGGATTGATTGTTGGTAGAGAAAGGTACGTTGGACTGAGCCTGAAAAACCACCGTTTGAAGATCTTTTGAGAGAGCTTCCGCAACAATTCCCTCAATTCTTTTTTTACTTTGCTCTTCCTGACTTCATAGGGCTTGTGCTGAGCTTATGGATATATACATTTTTCTAGAAAGAAAACATTTGGTTAAGCTAAAAAAGTTCACTTATAAGTAAATAAGTTTCAAAATAAGATTTTTCTTTATTCATCAAAATTACAAATGAGTATGTTAATTTTGAGAGTACGGTAACAGTTACTTTTAAAATGAGTATTTTTTTATTTTTTTTTTATGATTTTAAAGTATTTTATCTTGAAATGTTTGAAAAAAGCAACTTTGTCCCTTATGCCCATGCTATACGTGAATATCATCACCACCTTGTGAATCCAATTTGTATATAATTCAAATGAAGTGTTGAAACCATTTGATAAACTGGATATTCCAGCCTAAGAATGCATGCTACAACCGACATCATATTAGATAATTTTGCAGCACATATTACAATATCAGAGTGTTTAATTAACTTAAGTTGCTTCAGGTCTACCATGTTTATAAGTTGAACTAAGATTTCTGTTAAAATAGGATAGTTTCTTCCTCTCCTTGTTAGACCTGCACAAATAATATCCTTTGACTATAAACAATTAAGAGCAAATGAAAACAAGAATTAACCATACAATCATAACAACACAAGTAGGAGTCAATCCATTAATGCATAATGATTGATCCGGGTACCACGCCCAAATTTTAGCATTCAGGCCGCACCTTTTTCCTTGGAAGTATTTTGTCGAAAAATAAAAAATAAAAAATAAAAAAAATCCTATAGTAGTCTTGAAACAATTGAATTTAGGTATTGGCGCACACTTTTTCAGGAAGCTAGGAAATAGTCAAAAAGTTGTATAAGTATCTACAAGGCGACCCACAATACCATATAAAAATCCATTTAAACAGAGCACTACACTACTATGTCATTGCTTTGCTTTACAGCAGCACACTGATTCAATGCCTCCAAAGCCTATACTTGAACTCAATAATTCAACATTACCAGATCAATACCTTGGTTTTAGATAAATGGGGAGATCCTAAAAAAAATAGAGGTAATATGCAGGGTCATGCCATGTGGAAGGCAATCTATTGAATGAAAAAGGATGGATTGATGAACCAATAAACATTATAATCCCATAACTTGGAATATTGGATGTCAAAAGATAATATGGCAAGTTTGTTTTGTCCGATGAAGAGGATAACCATTAAGTTGAGTGTATTTCTCCACAGCATCAATAAATGCCAATGTTGGGGGTACCTGAAATTATACAAATATATGAAGCTTGTGAGATTTGCAGGAAAGAATTTTCAATATCGAAACTATAAGACATGGTAAAACCATTTAACAGAGCAAAAACTCTATATCACTAAAAGTATGACCTTTCGCTTTTTCCTTAGATGTGAAAGAGCAGCATTACAGCCTGAAAGCTCAGAAATGATATTATTTGATATTCTAAGATGTAATTTTTCCCCATCATGACCCATCTCATCATCCCCAGCAGCAGCAAACAAAATAGAGTTTCATAAATCAGCAAACACAGTAAATAGAATTACTCCACTTGCAAAGAAGTCAAGTACCTCTTTTTCCATTGCTTAAGACAGCATTATTAACTGCATTTGGTGCTGCTACTGACATGGGTATCTGTCTTTTTGCCTGAGCTAGTAATGCCACTGCCTCGTCCCTTATCTTAGCCTTGTAACAACATTACCCATGTACAATCCATAAACAAATATTTATCTCTTTCAATAATTCTATAATCTCTTCGAAATTGAAATTGGAACCTTTGTTTATTCACAGCTTAACCAACAGGATAATTTGTCTTACAAATACGCATACCATGCTCCAATATGTACAGTTTATCTTATTCACACCTGCAATTCAATCCACCTCACTTGTTCTTACAACTGCATCCAGCACATTGACGGGGCAAATACAATGCACAACTTTTTTATTCCTCAAAAAATCATGAAAAATAACATAACCCAATTTAAATAATTTCTTACTTTCCTTGAATAAATTAAGAAATAAAATTGTGTTTAATGCATTAATTAAAAAAAATCACAAGATCAAATAAAATAGAGTCGAAAAATAAAGATTTCACAGAACTACCAAAATCGGAGATTATTTATGTTTCCAGTTACAAAACTTACTTGAGGAGGTATTTACGCACGAGCATGTCTGGGGAAGTCTGAGCTCAATCGAGTACAGAAAAAACTTTGCGTCGTGAGAAGGCTGTGAAGAAAGTAATATGTCCTTCACTTGCTTCAGGGACGACAACTTCACAGCCAAATCCCCATGGTTGTTCATTGAAGTGAGGAGAGGAAGCGCTTGTTCCTGAGTGGGATGAGCCATGGAATAACTGAAGCCTTCTGTGTAACTATGTTCGGCTTATTTGGAAGAGGAAGATTCATTTGGAGATTACGGCCTAAAAATAGCTTTGGAAGATTGAAGATTTGAAAACTATCAAAGGGGAAATTAAGAAAACATTGCAAGGATTTGCATGAGGAATGAATACAAAAGTAATAAGGAATATCTACGAAAAAGTGAAGAGAGAATGTTTTGGCCCTAATGAACAGTACGACCCAGTTACACTTTTGAGTTCAATTTCTTCATCCTGGGTGTTTCAAACAAGAATTTTTCCTCAGCCATGAGAGAAAAAGGGTAAGTGAAAGAGAAGGGAAGCAGTAAGAGATTGACACGTGTGAGAGAAGTGAACCATTAAACCTTTTACAAAAGAGATATTTAATGAATAGTAGAAAATTGTTCATGAACAGTAGAATCTGGATAGGTGTGAATTGGAGGTCTCATGAATGAACAGTGCTGGTCTCATCCTCTCTTTTAATTATTGTAGTGATAGTGAGAGTGATTAGTGCACATGATTTATCGCGATATTGTTATGAAACTCAATTTTCTATAAATTTAACGAATCAAATACATTTATTGAATTGAACTTACACTCATGAAACTTTATTTATTTATAACCAAGTATAAATTGTAAAATAAATAAATAAAAGATTAATTAATTTATATATTTGATTAAAGTTGAAAACCTCAATTAAAAATAAATAAAAGATCAACTAATTTAAATATTTGATTAAAGTTGAAAACCTCTATTAAAAATATATGATTGTAGCACAAATATTATACTACACACGAACCGTTTAACCGCTCTTTTGTTTGGACTTGGACATAATTTTTATTTTATTATTATTATTGTTATTATTATTATTATTAATATTATTATTTTTTGTCAATTTTGGTCTTCGTAAAAATTAATTATCTAAAATGTAGGTTTAATATAGCTTTTAGGATTTCATATTATTCGAGAATTCAGTTTCACATGTTTAATGGAGTGATCAAAGATAAGTGGATTGTGTAGTCCAGGATCAATTGGTAGTGTAATTCATGTCATTAAGGCTCAAAGACTATGTTACTATTTAATTGGAAAGGAGTTTTTAATTTTGGCGAAAAAAAAGAATTAAATCTAAGGTATATTTTCTGCCTTTGGTGCACGTTAACAAAGGTATGATTTCTGACGGGAGCGATCAAAGTATTGTCTAATTCATCCCTTGCAGCCGTCCAATGTGTGGAAACGAGAGAGATCAAGAGAAGGATTTTGATGATCTTTATTCCTTTTACTTCGTTTACTTACCACGGAAAATTAGAACCAAGTTTCACCTAATTTTTTGTATTGATCCGCGGTCACAGTATTTTTTTTAGAGAGTATAAGAGAAGATTCAATGGTCATTTTCATCTCTTCATGCTACTCATTATGCAACAGATGTTCACGTAAAGCAAAGATAATAAGTCCCCTTTTGGCGTAGCTAATTAAAATCAAACTTTTAGTGGATTTTGTTGGACATTGGTTTCAAATTAAAATTAATAGAAATTGGTTAAGTAAAAAAGCAAAAATCAAAAGGTGGACTAACGTGTCAACTTCGGTTGAATATTCGGACTCAAATCGATGGTGAAATTATAAAAGTGAATAGACCAACTTGTTCTACTTGTCGAGTAGATCATCTTAGTATATTTGAAATCTTAAAACCAATTTTAGACGATTGAGAAATTACGGTCCAAAGTTAAGAGAAAAAAATAGAGGAAACTGACCAGATGACACCATCGCTCGAGCGACGGTTCGACGAGGATCGGGCGACAAGTTTATGTTCAAATTTTGATAGTATTGCTCTAGCAAAAAATCTAGTGAAAAGCTAGCAAAAATGAAGTTTTGCGTCTATTCGAAAGAATGCACGATGTGGTCCACACCACTTCGTCCACACCCATTCTTCCTCTATAAATAGGACTCCTTGGATGTCTTCAAGGACACACCATCTCATATTTGCACTAAGCATTCGTAAAACTCTTGCAAAATCTCTCTTTCTTCCTCATTTCATATCATTCCCTGTAGAGAGGAAATTCTGTCGGAAGTTCGCTGTATTCTTGTGGTTTAAACTGTTGCTACCACAAGATTGAATCCATTGTATCTTGGGAGACAAGTGTCGTCAACCGTGAGCACTGTAGCGGGGCAATATTGTTTTAAGGAAAGAGTGGAATATACTTGCCTCAAATTATTCTTTTTCTTCACATTTTTTGTTTTATTTATTGGTTTTAAATATTTTTTAGACTACATTTTGTACACTATAAATTTGTGATTTAATTACACTCTTGAGGTTAAATCTTGTCCTTGTTTATTACGTACAAACAACCTTTTCACCGCTTATATAAAAGCCCAACAACAACAATTTTAAGACACTATTTGTCTATGGTTGTTTGGTGTTTTTAAATCAAATTTTGGTCATTTGTTGGAATAGTCTTTGTGAACTATTCTTCCCCTACATAATTGTTGTAATACCTTTTAAAAAAAAAAAAAAAAGAAAGAAAAGAAAAGTCAAACAAAAAAAAAAGGAACTAAAAACAAAAAAAAAGAGGTGGTGGATTTATATCAATCCACCCAAGTTAAAAACATATCCAAAAGTTTAAAACATATCCAATTACACACATAACACACAAACAAATGAAACAAAACAGAGAAGAAATGAGAAAGAGAAAAAGAGAGGAAAAAGAAAGGAAAAAGAAAGAAAAAAATTGAAAACGTTCACATATGCTGTTAGAAAATAAGCGGTCTACATTATTAGACTTGAATTCCTCAATTTTGAAAGGTAAGTAAAAAGTTACTTATTATCAAGTTATGTTTGATTTTATAGTTGTTAGATTATTAGATTAACTTCAATTTTATTGAAGGGGTTAAGTATAATAAACTATAAAATTGAGTAAGACGAAAGAAAAACTAGTTTTGGTGATTAAAGAGATTATAGAAAATCGCTCAAACGTGAAATAATTAAGTTTGGGTATCGTCAATTTAATTACTGAAATTATTTAAATAATTAATTGTTTATTTAAAAATTATATCGTATTTCAGACGACGATATTGACATCAGAACAGCTTACCAATCGGGTTGATTTTGCGAACATTGTACTGTGAGAGGAAAAATATAAATATTTTTAAAGTATTTATAAATTAAGTATATTGTTAAACTATGCGCAATTTTATGCAATTATGTGTTCGAATTACATGGTTATTATGAAAATATCTTTTATTATGATACATGTGAGATTTCAAAGATTGTATACGTTACATTGTGACTTGGTATATGAGACATGTGATATTGAGATTTGTTTGGTATGTGAGATGTGATATTGAGATCGACCAGAAAAATACCCATGATTATATACTTCTTCTAGTTCACAGAGGGGCTTTGACCGTATTCTATCCTATACGGAGGGTCTTGATCGGACATTGGTCTTGATCATGTACATATAGTTCACAGAGGGGCATTGGCCGTGTTCTAGAATTGATTATGAGAGGTCTTTGAGACCGACTTTCGTTCACGGAGGGGGCCAAAGGCCCGTGGCAAAAGTTCTTAGCTTGAGGGGCGGATTATATATTTCAGTCAGAGGGTACATTTTTGGTGGATTTTTCAGTACGTTTGATGTGATGAGATTATAGCATAATTATCAGTTGATGTTTATATCATAATTTTGAGATGATATTTTACGACTGTATATGAATATTTCACTTTTGGCTATAATTACATGACGGTAGCTTGTGAATTATCAAATGATATAAATTTGATTTTCGCTAGAAATGTAAAATTGAAAAAGTATAATTATTTTTGAACTTATCCACTCACTGAGCTATCAACTCATATATTTTCCTACAATTTTTCCTACAGGTAGCAATTGATTCTTTTTAGTTGGAAGAGCCTAATGATTTCGGAATGAGAGTCACATGACATGTTGAGTGTAATAACTCATTTTGATGAAGCACGAAGTAAATAATTTGGGCCCATCGTATTATATTTTACATAAACATTTGATTTTGTTGCATTTTCGAAATAATCCATAGTCAGCCTTGGTGATAGATTTGACATCTAGTTAGCATCTATCATCGGTGCACATCACGTTTCGGATCCACTAGGGTGATTCGGGACGGGTCGTGTCAATTGTTGTGATAATCTATTGTTTACGTAATGGAAATGAGTACCGTAGAGGATACTTCAAGTCAATATGGTATGAACAATGTGGTTCTTCAATCTTACATGGGGAGAAATCAGAAAAATTTGGAGGCGTAAATTTTAAGTGATGGCAACAAAAGATGTTCTATCTCACTACCCTAAATCTATCAAAATTCCTAAAGGAAACCGTGTGAACCGTACAAATAGAAAATAATTGTGAATCGATTATTGCTTTAGATGCATGGAAGCATTCTGATTTTCTGTGCAAAAACTACATACTTAATGGATTGGACAATACACTATATGGAGTGTATCGTTCAAAAAACTCGGCCAATGATTTGTGGGATTCATTGGAAAAGAAACATAAGACCTAGGATGCCGGAATAAAGAAGTTCATCGTAGGCAAATTTTTGGACTTCAAGATGGTGGATTCCAAAGCTGTGATAAGCCAAGTGCAAGAAATTCAAGTTCTCTTGCACGACATACATGTCGAAAAGATGGAATTGTGCGAGTCTTTTCAAGGGGCTGCCATCATTGAGAAACTCCTTCCTATGTGTAGAGATTTCAAAAACCATCTCAAACACAAATGTAAGGAGATGAATTTGGAAGAATTGATCATCCGCTTGAGAATTGAAAAAGACAATAGGAAAAATGAAAGGAAACCTATTGACCAACTTGAAGCAAACTTTCTTTAAATGAGATAAATGACTATCAACAAGAAACGAAAGATCTCCAGTGATAAACCGTGTAGAGATAACTCTAATAAAGCAAGAAGTTCAAAGGGAACTGCTACAACTGTGGAAAGGCCGGACATCGTTCTAAATGAACGTTATAATTATTACACCAAAACAAGGTGTTATGAATAAAACTAAAAATTCTATTTATTTGCAAGAGTTGTCTTATTTATGGCTTAGTTGATTAGGACATGTGAATTTTAAAATGTTGCGCAAACTTCTAAATCAAAGTTTAATTCTGGCACATAAAATTGATCATAATCATAAATGTGAAGTGTGTGTATAAAGCAAAATTGACTAAAACTCCATTTCATTCGGTTCAAAGGAACATGAAACCTCTAGAATTATATATGTGATTTGAAATTCGTTCAAACTAGGGACGGTAAGAAATACTTTTTGACTTTCATTAATGATTGTAAAATATATCATTATGTCTTTTTTTTAAGAAGTAAAATGAAGCATTGGATGCATTTAAGCAATATGTAGTTGAAGTTGAAGTTGAAGTTGAAATGCAACTTGACAAACGAATTAAGAATAGAGGATGTGGGGCATCGTTTGAAGAATTTTTTTCCGAACATGGAATTATTCATCAAAACACGGCACCTTACTCTCCTCAATTGAATGGTGTTGCTGAATGCAAAAATCGAACTCATAAAGGGATGATAAATGCAATGTTGATAAGTTCTGGATTACTTCAGAACTTGTGGGGTGAAGTTATTTTAACAACAAATAGTCTTCTTAATAGAATACCACTCAAGAAAATGGAAGAGACTCCATATAAACTATGGAAATGTCATTTTCCATCCTACCAACACTTAAAAAGTATGGGGGTGCTTGGCAAATATTGAGGTTCCTAAGCCTAAATAAATAAAGATTGATCACAAAACAATTGATTGCATATTTATTGGATACACCAATAATAGAGTGCATATCGTTTCCCTATACACAAATCTAAAATTCAAGATGTACACGAGGACACCATTATTGAATCAAGGATTGTGATATTCTTTGAGAATGTATTTCCTTGTAAAGATAAAGAAAATATAAGTTCAAATAAACGAACTTATGAAACAACAAATGGATTTTCAAATGAGGAAAAACTAAAACGTAGTAAGAGGGCTAGAACGTCTACAACATTTGGTCCAAATTTTATAACATACACGGTAGAAAATAACCCAAAGACTTTTGAGAAAGCTATGTCTATCCTTGAAGCACCGCATTGAAATGAAATTATTAACAGCGAGATAGATTCCATTATGCAAAATGATACATGTGTGTTGGTTGATTTACCTCCCGAAAATAAGTCTTTAGGGTGCAAATGGATATTCAAGATGAAATTGAAACCTATGGATCCATTGACAAATATAAGGCTAGGTTCGTTGCCAAAAGATATGGGCAGAAAGAAGGACTTGACTTAGTTGATACCTATTCACCCGTAGCTAGAGTCACTTCGATAAGGTTGCTAATTGCAATTGCGACAATACATAACCTTAAGATTCACCAAATGAATGTAAAAATAGCATTCTTAAATGGTGACTTAGAATAATAAATTTACATGGGTAGTCTCCAAGTCAAAGCTATAAGGTTTGTAAACTTGTGAAGTCCTGATATAGATTGAAACAAGGTCCTAAGCAATGATATCAAAAGTTTGACAAAATATTGTTGTCGAATGGATTCAAAATAAATGAATGTGACAAGTGTGTATACGTGAAAAATACACAAAATGCCTATGTGATAGTATGTCTATATGTAGATAATATATTGATAATGCGCAATAGTCACAATATGTTGTTAAATACCAAAACAAAGCTAACGAAGCATTTTGATATAAAAGACATGAGTGTGGCGGATGTAATACTAGGGATAAAGACATTTAGAACATCGGAAGGAATTGTACTTTCCAAATCTCATTATGTTGAGAAAATACTTAAGAAGTTTGATGTGTTAGAGGAAAGTCCGGCGAAAATCACAATTGACACAAGTTTACACTTAGTCAAAAATACGGGTAAGAGTGTGTCACAACTAAAGTATTCACAGGTGATATGTAGTTTAATGTATATTACAAACTGCACTATACTGAATATTGTGTTTGCTATAAATAAACTTAGTAGATTCACAAGTAATCCAAGCCACGAACTTTGGAAGGCTTTGATAAGGGTTCTTAAGTATTTAAAAAATACCTTAACCTATGGATTACACTTCACAAGATATCCTGCAGTATTGAAAGGATATTGTAATGCGAACTAGATATCCAACATGAAGGATTCCAAGTCCACTAGCTGTTATGTGTTTACCCTTATTGGAGCTACTATTTCATGAAAATTAACAAAGCAAACATATATAGCTCGATCAACGATGGAATTCATTGCTTTGGACAAAGCTGGAAAAGAAGTAGAATAGCTTCGAAATTTCTTGGAAGACATTCCATGTTGACCTAAGCCTGTACTTGTTATAAGTATACATTGTGATAGTCAATTGGCTATTGGAAGGGCTAGAAATAGCATGTATACTGGTAAAATTTAGATATATACGTCGTAAACATAATATCATCAAGCAACTGATTTCAAATTGCATCATCTCCATAGATTATGTAAAATCAAATTAGAACATTGCGGATCCACTTACAAAATGTTTGTCTAGATATCAAGTATGTTGTCTATCAAGAGGACTGGGATTAAATCCTACTATGTAAGAGTCCTTGTAATGGTAACCCTACCTTGTTGACTAGAGATCCTAAGATCTTAGTTCAAAGAGATAACTAAGTTAAGAGGATTTCATGAGGCACTTAGGAAATTAAATTCCTAATTCATTCCTATGATACAAAAGTGCTTCCTGCAGAGTGAGTAGAGTTTAAGGTCATCTTTTAATAATTCTTATATCTTGATTAAGTCAAGTGGAGTAAAGTAAAATACTCTTAATAAGTGGTCATCTATGTAAGTGTGAAGTGAGGCCGCTTCAATGAGAATTATTCAAGGTCTGGATTCTCTAAACATTTACGGAACCAAGATGAGTTCAGGGCCAAAATGAACCAAGTTCTGAGAACTATGAACGAAATTGGGAAGACATCTGTGTGATTATCGTTGTCTTGGCTTACATTAACGGCTGATTAGTTCAAGACATGTTTACCAGTTAGTTAAGTAAGTCTAATAATATTTCACAAAAGAATGTTCAAAGCCAGAAGTTACCTCGCCTAATACAATGTTTTTCTGCTCTCTTTCTCTCTACAATTGCATCATGTTTTCACATCACATTGCATACGCATGTTCAAATTTTCATTCATGTGGGGAATTATTGGAAATTGTTTTCAAATTAAAATTAATAGAAATTGATTAAGTAAAAAAATAAAAAATCAAAAGGTATGACTAACATGTCAACTTCGGCCAAATATTTGAACTGAATCCGATGATCAAATTACAAAAGTAAATAGATTAACTTATTCTACTCGTTGAGTATATCGTCGTAGTATATTTGGAATCTCAAAACCAATTTTAGATGACTTAGAAATTGCGATCCAAAGTTAAGAGAAAAAACAGATAAAATAGGCCAGATGACATTCGACGAGAATCGAGCGAAAAGTTTTTGTTTGAATTTTGACAGTATTATTCTAGCAAAAAATCTAGCGAAAAGCTAGTGAAATGAAGTGTTGCTTCTATTTGAAAGAAAGCACCATTTGGCCCGCACCACTTCATCCACACCCCTTCTTCCTTTATAAAAAATATTTCTTGGATGTCCTCAAGGACATGCCATCTCATATTTGCATTGAGCATTCATAAAACTCTTGCAAAATCTCTCTTTCTTCCTCATTTCATATCATTTCTTGTAGAGAGGAAATTCTATCGGAAGTTCGCTGTGTTATTGCAATTTGAAGTGCTGCTACCACACGATTGAATCCGTTGTATTTTGGGAGATAAATGCCGTTAGGAATGACTAAAAAACTCATTTGACCCGATACTCGTGGGTACCCGCCTAACTGGGTACATAGGACGGGTATGGGACGGGTACGAGAAACATAGTTCCCACCCAGTTTAATGTTAATTTCAAATTTAAGTTTTTATCAAACAAAAATAATAGATTTATCATCATTTTTAAAGAGAATCAAGTATGGATATGGGGTAATATAACAAAAATACTAGACGGGATGGGTTGAGAATGACCGACTCGTTTCTTACTTGCTCTGTTGCCATCCCTAAGTGCCATCATTATAGGGATGGCAACAGTTCGATTTCGGTTCTGTTCTGCCAAAATCATCACCGAATCGTAAAATTTTTTGTCGTAGCATAACGCAACATAACCACGTAAATGTGTTCGGTTTGATTTGTTTAATAATTACAAAAATAAATTATTTTTTATAGGTCCATCCGTCAAATTGATATAAAACAAATTATGAAAAGAGAGTCAATGAAAATAAAAACACAATATTCCAAACGAAAATGAAAATATTGTCCCAAATTCAAATTGCAAAATACAAATTTAACAAACAATATTATGAATATAACAATACTAAAATTTTTCTTCATTCTTGATTCTTGTGCATTATAGTTACTTGATTCATGCTCAATAATTCAAAAGTTTCAACCTTAACTCATATTCAATCTTCATTCTTCTTCATAACTCTTACTAGCATAGTTCAGCACTTAAAATTGATTCCTATATAGTAAATAAGAAATGTAAGTAGAGAATACAACGATACTATCTAATCCAGAATGATTTTAACTAAGATTTAAATTAAAAAATGTACCTCTTCGTCAACTTCTTCCTCACTAAACCTTGTCATCTCTAATAAAAAATAGTTTTTTTTAAACGGGTAATTGGTTCGATTTCTATTCGATGGCATAAATACCATACTCACGCCGTCCTAAATCGGTTCATTAAAATCAAATATCATATCCACCCCATTGCATCATCGGTTCAGTTTTTTCACCTCATTGGGTTTGGTTAACCACGATTTTCGATTTTAATGGTTCAAATTGCCATCTCTAGCCGTCAACCATGAGTACTGTAGTGGGGCAATAATGTTTTAAGGAAAGAGTGGAATACACTTGCCTTGGATTATTCTTCTTCTTCACAATTCTTGTTTTATTTCTAGGTTTTGAATAGTTATTAGACTACATTTTGTACACCATAAAATTTTGATTTAATTACACTCCCGTGTGTTAAATCTTATCCTTGTTTATTACATACAAACAACCTTTTCGCCGCTTATATAAAAGCTCGGCAACAATAGATTTCAATAAAAAAATATAAAATATGATGATGAAAAGTTGTGAATTTCATGAAATATTTGATTAAAATTAAGTGTTAACTTCAATTTTAAATTTTAATCATATTTCTTAGCTGAACCCAAAGGCTAAATTATTGATGCTATCCGTGAGACTTATAAAGAGGAATTGGCCTTGTTTATATACAAAATCTTCAAGTCCTTCGTTAATTCTACGGGTACAGCTGAATGACCCTATCAGCAAAATTATCTTCCTCAAATGAAAACACGCAGTGTGGAACCAAAACCTTTCGCTACGTATATTCTTTTTTTTTTTTTGCAAAGAAATAGGGGAAAAAAAGTTACATATTGCAAGTCTGTTGCTGATAGAAAAGTTTTGGCCATTAATGTCCCTTTTTCTTCTCGTTTGAAGATGACAACTAAGAATTTCCATTTGTTCATTTTACAATGTCAGTGAAAAATCAAATAGAGCATTTATATGTTTTTAGTATATTTTTAGCCTATCAAAGTTATTTCCTTCTTCGTTTCAAGTTAAAGATCAAAAGAAAATGCAAATAATAAATTTTGAAACCTCGAACAAAAGAAAACCATCTTCTAAAGAAAAACACCAAATAAAATATTATGGCTTCTAGTTTTTAAAATTTTAAATATTTAATTAACATAGATAAAAAAATGGCAAGTATTATAACAAACTGCAATATACCGGCATTTGTTATTTTCTATTAGAATATTTTAGAGTGTCCATGTTTTTTATAAAGAAAAAAACTGTTTGGTTTTTGATACCCAATAAATCCCGGGTTATAATGTTAACGTGGGTTAATATTATTTCATAGGCATAGGCTGATGAATGAAATGAGTTCAACAACTAAGTGTATGAGCTACACCCGACCCAATTGTTTTCCTTATGGATGGCTTGAATCTTGGCCCGTTTACCCCTTTAAATGGCCCAACTTAAAGCCTAATCCTAGAGTATATATATGAATATAACCCTAGCCTCTTTGATATGATGATTGTGTGATTTTGAGAGAAGAAACTAGTGAATCCCGGTTGCCCCCTTTTGTGTGAGAAAAAGGTGTCCAGAAATGTCCAAAACGCTTGTATAACGTGTGCAATTGGTAGTTCTTTCATAGTATACCTTTGTGGTGTCTTCTTCTAGCCTTTGTGGCCATAAATCATCATCTTTTCTTGTCCTACATGGGTAAGATTGTATAGCAACCAAGGTGAATCAATTGGTTGTGGTTTGGAGCCGTTTGGATTGGTTGTTGGTAGAGAAACGTACGTTGAACTGAGCCTGAAAAACCACCGTTTGAAAATCCTTTTGAGAGAGTTTCCGCAACAATTGGTATCAGAGTTCAAGTTGAAGGTTTTGGCTCGTGAAATCTACCAGAAATCGTCCAAAAAATCGGCAGAAACGTGGTAGAAATCAGATCGAAAAACTGTCCAGAAAACTGTTAAAAATTAGTCTCTGTTTTGGTGTTTTCTGACCAATCCAAAACGAGTTTGGGGAAATAGAGACCACTGGTGTAACGTGCAGGTGGTGGCGATCAAGACGGTCAGGCGCTTGTGAATGGCGGCGAAGTGTGGCAGAGGCTCGTGGAGGCCACGCGCAGGGACTGATTGGGCGCGTGCGGGTGCATGTGAAGTTTTCTGGCGATGGTCCCTTCAGGCAGTTTGTTCCTCATATTATTTCTGACATTTTTCGTGTTGGAAGTTTTCTGTTTCAAGGTACTCAGAAGAATCTGGACAGCGATGTTCTTCGGGCGTTGAGGACTCGATCGTGATTTTTTGGTTGCTGCAGTTTCCAGAGACTTTAGGACGAATAGTGATAGTCCTAAAGTGATGAATTCGCATCTCTCGATATTTACGGACCTTCAGGCGTGATCCGCTCGGTATCGTGTTCTTTGTTTTTATTATTGCAGTTGAAATAAATGTGTAGAATATTTTATTTTTTGCATTAGAGGTCATCGTGTGGGTGACATTAGGTTTGGGGTTATCATGAAGGGGTAACCATTGCCTGTTGCTAGACTTAGAAATTATTTGTTAATTATTTGCCTTAAATTCTTTGTGAATTTACTGTCAATTTTTTCTACATTATTAGAATTGCATGTGACCTTAGTAAAGTTTACTGGACTATTCTATGTGAATTATGTTCATACTTTACTTGTGGTCATTATTTGACATTGTTGACAAATGTGGGTCTAAGGTAAATGCAAAAAAAAAAAAAAACATATATTTTAACTGTGGTGAAATTTGGATATAGTTGAAAGAGATTGTCCTAGAATGATAATAAAAAGAAAGATGAAGATAGAGACAAGGCGAATATGACTTTAGGGTCGAGTTATGACCCTAGTGAGGTTTATTGAGTGTAAACCTAGTTACTGCATATGCATCTGTGTGTGATCTTTTCTGCATGTGTGTGATTGTCTAAATTTTGTTGCATGATTATCTGCTACATTTCAATGTGTTTGATATGTGCATTTGCATGAATTTGAGACATTAGGATTACTTGGTGTAATTGCTTGCATGCATAGTGGGTTAGGATGCATTAGCAGTGTGTTGTGTGTCTTTTGGTGAGGTGGAGTATAGATGCCTAAGGATACATGGTGGTTTGTACCGAGGGATGTAGAGTGTGACATTTGGATCACGAGTGGAGATGTGATCAAATGTCTAGGATCCTTTATCTGGAAAGAGACCCTAATCAGGTGGAGTGTGAGAGAGGCACTTCTATCATTTCTGTTAGGTGGAGACCCATTATCCACGTAAGTTGGGAGAAGTGATGTGGAGATAGAGGATTATCCCGTGAACTTAGGATCTATTGTGACTCACCAGTTAGACATGAGTTGAGTGATCTATCTAGTGAGCGTGGTCGGCGATGAGAGGAGATATGTGTTCTCGAGGTGTGAGCAACACGGAATGGGATAGGATAAGTGTGGTGAGATCTTTTCTTAGAGTCATTTATGCATGTGTTGCATATGTTGTTGACCGTGATTTGATTGACTTGGTGTTAATCTATGGTTCTATGTGAACATGTTTCTGAAAAGCTCTGTGTGTATTATCCTATAGTATATCGTCATCGCATGTGTATTTGCTCTTGATTGTTTACTGTTAAATATTTGCTTCTACTTGGGTGTTTTTGACCTTAGCCCCAGTGAGTACATGGAGCAAGTATGGTATGTGTTTCAAGTTGGAAACACGAGGTAAGGTCTGTGATCCAATTTTATTGGCTACCTTGATTATGCAAGTGTTAACTGTGTGTTTTGATTGCTTGCAGATTTATTGGGCATCAAGGTGGAGATTTGTTGGGTTTTTGATACCCAATAAATCCCGGGCTATGATGTTAATGTGGGTTAATATTATTTCATACGCATAGGCCGATGAATGAAATAAGTCCAACAACCAAGTCCATGAGCTACACCCGACCCAATTGTATTCCATATGGATGGCTTGAATCTTGGCCCGTTTACCCCTTTAAATGGCCCAACTTAAAGCCTAACCCTAGAGAATATATATGAATATAACCCTAGCCTCTTTGATATGATGATTGTGTGATTTTGAGAGAAGAAACTAGTGAATCCCGGCTGCCCCTTTTGTGTGAGAAAAAGGTATTCAGAAGTGTCCAAAACGCTTGTATAACGTGTGCAATTGGTAGTTCTTTCATAGTATACCTTTGTGGTGTCTTCTCCTAGCCTTTGTGGCCATAATCATCATTATTTCTTGTCCTACGTGAGTAAGATTGTATAGCAACCAAGGTGAATCAATTGGTTGTGGTTTGAAACCGTTTGGATTGGTTGTTGGTAGAGAAAGGTACGTTGGACTGAGCCTGGAAAACCACCGTTTGAAAATCCTTTTGAGAGAGCTTCCGCAACAAAAACATATTGTTAATATTTTTGTGTCCTTTTAGCATATGGTGCTTTTTGTTATTTTTTGAGTAAGAGTAATGTGTAATATTTGATGAAAGGTTTGTTATTTTCATTTGGACAGAAAGGCTCGTCAATGAAAATATTTAATGACAAAATTAAAAAATTTGTTCGTGAAGACAACTTCTTTTTGGTGGTGTTGTCCTAGTTTTGCAGTTAAATCATAATTTTGACTAACAAATATGGTTGTATTGATGATTTTAAACGAAAAAAATATTTCTAGAAAATTTTATTACAACAAAAAGGTTGGTTAACAATTGTTATTAAATATCATAGAAATAACTATGAGATGCAGCCCAAGACATTTTATTTTTATTAATAATGGTCAATTTTACAAGTTTTTAAGATTTAGGGATTATTAATGCTATTTTTAATTAGATAAGGATTTAGGCTTTTATAGGAGGCTAGCTGCGGCTCACCATCCTTGGTTTTTATAGATTTTCTCCAATTTTATTATAAACCTAAGTTCAAAAATATCATTTATTTATCCATCTTGTGTTTGTCTTCAATTCTTACACGTCGCCTAATCAGAATAAATACCATTAGTTGTAAAAGAACATTTTATCCATGAAATTGTAAGCTTGTAGTCAATAAGAATTTGTAATTTTCCAATTAAATATTTTTCCAAATAAAGTTCTAAGATAAAAAAGAATGCACAATAATTTAAAAAACCATGGAACACAAACAAATTATTGACAACTTCAAAGGATTCCTTGACCCATTAATAATTTGAAACAAACGTTGAGTTTATTTTGAAGCAATACAAAAGCTAAAACAGTAACAAGCATAAACACATTGGCGGAAGTGATTTTTTTTTTTTGATACCCAGGTGTCGCAACTATGCATTGGCGGAAGTGATTTCAATGCATATATAGTTGCTAAACTACTAGCAACTTATTATTCATTTTATTTATAATTAGACAGAAAGTATGCATGAGATTAATCTCAGCATTTACGGTAGCAAAAGCAAGCGAATCCCCAGTCCCTCCTATGGCAAGCTCCATGTTGAGCCCCCTCCCAGTTCCTGCACTGCCGGTCACAGTTGCCAGTATTCGAGCATGTCCCCGACCATGTCCTACTCAACCTCAAACAGACTTTAGCTTCCACAATTTGCACCTCTACATACACATATATGTACAGAGAGAGAGAGAGAGAGAGAGAGAGAGAGAGAGAGAGAGAGTTAGATAACTTATATTAACAAAGTTTAACAATACTTCGTTAGATTACGTGCGGGCTTAAATTATGTTGCCATTTTGTTTTCAAGGCACCACAAATTAAGGGATTAAACTATAATGGTGTGTTTAGGGTCCTTTGCAAGGCTTTTAAATTCAAAAACTGATTCTGAAGTCGTTTTCAAACATATTTAGGGTATGTTTAACATGACTTTAGTTTTTGCTCATTGTAGAAGAGCTTTTGAAAACTATCCTTATTTTTATTTGTAAATTAAATTGTAAAAGAACTTACTATTTTAGAAGTACTTTTAGAAAAAGTCACATTGGATCAGCTTCATCTAAAAACTCTTTTAAATAGAAAAACACTTTTATAAAATTAGTCAAACATATCCAAAAACAACTTTTGAATTTTAAAAACTCTTTTTGACTTTTCAAAAGCCATAACGAACATGCAACTAATGTACTGGGATTAAGGAAATAATGATGTTAAATTCTTGTATGCTATTTTGAGCAAGTCTTTAGCTGAAAAGTACATGCTCCGTATGCATCCTGTCTATTATCATGTGCAATATTGTTGCATACTGCATGTAGAACATGCATGTCTTCAACTTGAAAGACATTCATAGTGGGTACCGAACATATGTTCAATTGAACAAGACTTTTATTTTGGAACAAAGAAATAAGGGATTTTTTTTCACCATTGGATGCTATAAGTACGAAGTAGATTAGAAGGGCAAAAAAATGGTGTATGAAACATGAGATTTAGCCATTTGCTGCATTGTATATATGTTGTGAGCTTTTTAGAGCTTGTGAGAAACTGAGTGAACAATGAGGCATATATATAGTGGTGTGAGCGCTAATTTGGTCAATAGATATTAACATAATTATATATACAAGATATTATGAAAAGAATTGATCGTGAAACTTCCCACTCTGATGATATCGTAAAAAATATTTGATTTACTTAATTAAATCAAAGGTTTGACTTATCAAATCAAACCAAGTATCAAGATAGCATGAAATAATAGCCTGCCCATGAGAGCCTAATTTTAGGATGTGTTTTGTACTGTGGTGGCCCTAACTATAAGCAGGATAAACGATTGCCTAAGGCCCCGCTTTGGTGAGGGCTCCATATTACGTAACATTAATTAATTGGTTGAAGAAAAACGAATGGAATTCTGTAAAACAGAATTGCCATATGCAAATACAAGAAGCTAATAACAATTAAAAGTACAAAAATCTTTATATATATATATATATGAAATAAAATTTATCACTTACATTTATTTATCATATAAATATATCA